>NW_026057580.1:100892478-101167196 GCF_023721935.1 Panthera uncia
AAAAAAAAAAAAAAAAATATATATATACACACACACACACACACACACACACACACACACACACACATATAAAACGATAGGCAAGTGCAGGTAAACAAAGGACAGACACCCTTTTTTAAGCAGAAAAGGATGTTGGGAAGGCAGTTAGGATCTACCAGTCCATTGGAGTAAACCAGGAATTCAAATTGTGGGACTTCTCATTGGTGGAGCTGTTGCCTGGGGCGGGGGGGGATGAGAAAAGTTGTCACCTCCAGCTGGAGTAGTGGAATAGAGGGGACTGCAAGGTCAAGTCCATCTCTTCCTGTTAGGTCTGCAGTTGATGATGAGTGGTAGGATATGAGCTCCCCCTGCCAAAACCTCCCAAATCCATTTTAGTGAGGGTTCCCATTACTAATTTTCACAGTTCCTTATCACGTGATTTCATTAATTTTTATATAAGAGATTGAATATAGAGACTTTGAATTGTTGGTATGTAATTTGGGTGTTAAATTTGGTAATCATATGGTTACTTGGGGTAGTAGTAACTAGTGATATACATGTAAATAATTGGACGATGGCGTAGTTTTGCTAAAAGGTAAGCTTTGGTTGTTTGTCTTTGGTTTTAACTTCATGCATTGAAAGTGACACATTATTTACAAGAAGAAAATTAATAACGAGTGTCAGTATTGTTTTGTTTTATAATGTTTAAATGAGAATTTTTCTTCAGTGATTTGGCATATTATGATCATAAGAAGGTATACTCAGTATTTGAGGATTACAGATTAATGAAATGTTTTTGGTTTGAGCTACACAAATCTGTCTAGAATATAAGAGAATAATATAGAAAAAGGGTATTTTACTATATCACTACTTTGTGTTCAAATATTATGTATTTAAATATACTACTATATTTGAATAGTATAGATTTTAAGATAGATTTTAAACATAATACAGTACTACAGAATTTCTTAGGAAGTAAAACAAGGTGATTTTTGCCTTGATTTATGTGCAATAAACTAAGAGTTCATGAAAGACTACCAGAAGG
Source organism: Panthera uncia (assembly GCF_023721935.1). Taxonomy (NCBI): domain Eukaryota; kingdom Metazoa; phylum Chordata; class Mammalia; order Carnivora; family Felidae; genus Panthera; species Panthera uncia. The sequence continues at coordinate 100,893,503 of NW_026057580.1, forward strand.
TACTCGATAGACCTCTCTTCCCTTAGTCACGTATGACATAAATCATTCCAAGAAATAGCACCTTCTGATTTACTCAGAATTCTTCGTAGGTAGAAAGATGTTTATGTTTGTAATTTAATTAACTTATGCTTTAATTTGAACCACAGTATATCTAATTTTTATCTGCAACAGAAGAAAGATAAGTTGGTTATCTTCCCCATATTGTATAATTTTTAACATTTTTGGTGAATTTAAATGCCTAGTAGTTACCCACTTTTCGATTTAGTAATCCCAGTCGTTTTAATCTTTCACTCTTGTGTTTCATTTTAAAGAAATTTTGGACATGAGTTATGTTTACTGCATAACTTTTTTTTTTTTTTTTCCTTTTTTGGCTGTGGAGGTAAGTAGGGGAAAGAATTGTTGACACGGGTTACTTCTTACTACTCACTCTTTCACAGAGGGCCATGTGTTCAGCAATTCCTTAAGTCTAGAATATATTTTATCCTGTTAAAATAATTCTTATCTTTAAAGCTCAGTTCCTTTGTCTCTGTGATGTATATTTGATTTAATTTCATCCCTGGTTCCACCCATCTAGCCATCTTCTTAATTTAATGTTTAAAATCTAAATTTCTACATTACCATTCTTTATATTTTAAATGGCTAAAATTAGACCTTGTGAAATTATAACATTGAGTGGTATTTTCTTTTAAAACAAACTGTCAGAAACATTATAGCATATGAAAATATGCGGTGGAGTCTAAAGCAATGCAAATCAGAATTAACCAGTATCCTCTGTTTTATCAAGAGTCCAGAAACTGGAAAGTATTGGTATACAATTCTAAAACAGAAGAAATACAGATTCTTTTTTTTTTTTTTTAATGTTTGTTTATTTTTGAGAGAGAGCGAGAGAGAGAGAGAGAGCGAGCGAGCATATGTTGGGGAGGAGCAGAGAGGGAGACACAGAATCCAAAGCAGGCTCCAGTCTCTGAGCTGCCATCACAGAGCCCGACGCAGGGCTTGAACTCGCAGAACTGCGAGATCATGATCTGAGCCGAAGTCGGACACCCAACCAACTGAGCCACCCAGACACCCCAGAAATACAGATTCTTAAATGATCAACCTCATAGGTTGTCTACGAAAGATCATACTATGAGATGGGTGTGTTTGTATGCTCGCATGCCTTTAAAATAACGAGGATCTAAATCTAATTCTTTAGCTCAGGAGTCAGCAGACTTCCTGTAAAGGGCTAGATAGTAAGTATACTAGCTTTTTTACCAGTCTAGCACAAAAGCATCCACAGACATGGGGAGGAAGGAGTATAGATCTGTTTTAATAAAACTTTAGTTCTAAAAACGGGGGACTGGATTTCTCCCACAAGCTGAAGTTTGCCAATCCCTGTTTTAATTCATCAGGCTGCCTTGCTTTTAAATCATTAGTGGAGAGGAATGCTAAGGAAGGAACTACTACCGACATTTTTATAGTCAAGTTTCAAAAATTATACTTGCGGTATCAGTTTAAATTTAATCTTTTAGTCATAAATAGAAAATAGTTTAAGAAAAAGTAATTCTTAATGATATATAGTACTTCTGTATGCTAAGTTAAATTACTTTCACAAATATTTGATCCTGTGGCAGAAGCCTTTTGTGTGTGTGTGTGTGTGTGTGTGTGTGAATTATAATTAATATGATAATGAAGATGCTTAGTTGGGCATCTTTTGGGGGCAGTTCAGTCATCAATTCTATTGAAGTATTCAGCTTGTTTGAACCCTTACTACCTAATTTTAATTAAAAATGTTTGCATTTGTAGCTTTTTCTTATATTTTCATTAATATTATACAGAGATGTAGAAATATTTATATTTAGATTTTAAAAGATAAAAGTGAAAGTAAGCATTTTATTAAAATATTGCAATTTTGTGGATGTCTGCAAATTTTGAATAAAAAAAATTAGTAGAAGAAAACAACCTAAAAAATAACATATAAAAAAACCTCATAAAACCCCTAGAAGCAAATTCGGGTGCATGGTTACCTTCTTTAGAGTTAAATACATTGCATGTCCCTTGGGAAGAATGTGTGATACTTTAATTGAAAACTGAAATTAGATCCCACTTTTTGAAAATTTCTTATAGTTGCTCACTGGATCATTGTCAAGTAGCACTAAGTGTAGATATCATTTTATTCAGTAAATAAAGCTAATTTCTACTTGATTACATTTCTCCAACTGGTGTTAGTCCTTTTGGAGGTTGTTATATAAGACAAATAAATGAATTGATGACATGCTGAGCATATTTCCTTTTATTTTTCTGAGAGAGCACGCAGGAGGGGGAGGGTGGAGTGAGGGGGAGAGAGAGGGAAAGAGAGAGGGAAAGAGAGAAAGAGAATCTTAAGCATGCCCAGCGTGCAGCCCAATGCGGGCTTGATCCCACAACCCTGGGATCTTGACCTGAGCCAAATAGTCACATGCTCAACCCACTGAGCCACCCTGGTGTCCCATGAGTGTTCTTCTTTATTGGTGCTATGATTTAAAAATGAATGTTGATCAAGAGTAACTTACATTCCCTTACAGTGGAAAATACAGGGTTTTTAACTAAAAACTCGCTGATATTTTTGGTTTTATAATTCTTCATTTGAAAATTAAGGTTTGCTTAGCACATGGAATTTATAAAATATATAGTCTTAGAAATTATATGGTAATTACTCTTAAATGATGAGATTTTTTATTTTAAATTAGGGTTTTGTTTGTTTTTTTTTTTTTTTTATATCCCTGGTGTGTTTTGTTTGTTTCCCTTTCAGTAAATGCTATCTAGAATTTTTGAAGTTTTCCTGGTGAGGTTGTCTGTTGGAGAGTGATTAATCCTACCCTTTCTCGAAAGTACGTAATCTTTTCTTGTAATAGCGGTACCTCTGCTTTTTCACAGCAGTGCTCTGCCAAAGGTGACTATAAATCCAGTGGCACCAGCTATTGCAGTACTTTCTGCTAAATTGCTTTCCTTTTGTGTATTTTTTCTCTTTGTCTTTTGAAAAGGAGAAAAAGTGTTGGAGCAGATTTTTCCATCTATTCAGTCTTTGTACTATATTTTTCATAATGGGCTGTATTTTTCTTTAAAATTCACTTTGCCGTACTTGAGAAAAGAACTTAGCCATTAAGCATCTGAGAATGGGTGCCGGGATGAAAGATGGTTTTTACTTGATATGTCAGAATACACATTCTTTTTTGTTTCTCTAACCCAGACCACTATTTATGACTGTATTTCTTGTAGACTGAACAAGTGGTTCGTTTAAGAGTGTATTTATATACCAAAAGCTATTCTACATAATTTCCTGTGAAAATAAATATAATTCATTTTGACCCCTTTGTAGACCATCCTGATTCCAAAGCAGGACATAATAAGAATGAATATTTTTCAACAACCTTAATTTGCTTACAAATAATAAAAAATTCTTACCAAAATAATGGTGGAAGAGGTAACTAGAGGTCTCTTTTGACCTGGTGAATACTCTAATTGTAAGTTAGTGTGGATGCTACAATTTGTTTTTTGTTTTGATCTTCCTTTGATTCACATGAAAAGAAAGCAATTAACTGACATAATTTTTCAAATATTGTTGGGCATTTATTGCAAAATATTACAATTGTGTTGAATAAAGGAAGTTTTAAATGTTGATCTATATATCTTTCACAGTTAATTGTAGCATTTTATTAAATTTTTACTGCAGAAATAGTGCACGTTATAGTTTTGCTTAAATAGCACATTAGCAGGATGTTAACATTGTGAGTGAGCAGTAAAATTAAGTATGTCCACCCTTATTATCATGAGAATGTGGCTAACTTCATTTATTAATATATTGATTTTTAATAGGCTATTTTTTGAACAGTTTTGGGGTTTTGTTAATATATTAATTATTTAATAGACTTTTTTGAGCAGGTTTTGGGTTCAGCAGAAGGTAATAGAGATTTCCCACATATCCCTATCTGCACTCAGCATGGCCTCCTTTATTATTCACATCCCCCACCAGAGTGGTACGTTTGTTACAATTGATGAGCCTACACAGACACATAATCATCCAAAGTCCACAGTTTACATTAGGGTTCACTCTTGCTGTTTGTTGTATATGCTATGGGTTTTGGCAAATGCATGACATGTATCCACCATTGAATATCGTACAGAGTAGTTTCATTGCCTAAAAATCTGTGCTCCGCCTATTCGTCTCTCTCTCTCCCCTAACTCCTGGAAACCAGTGATCTTTTTGTTGTCTCCATAATTTTGCCTTTTCCAGAATGTCCCTATAGTTGGAATCATATAGTATGTATAGCCTTTTCAGATTGGCTTCTTTCACTTTTAACATCTAAGTTTCCTCTGTGTCTGTTCATGGCTGATAGTTCATTTCTTTAGCGCTGAGTAATACTCCATCGTTTGGATGTACTACAGTTTAGTTAGCTCTCCGCCTACTAAAGGGCGTATTGGCTCCTTCCAAGTTTGGTAGTTGTGAATAAAGCGGCTATAAATATCCTTATGCAGGTTTTGTGTGGCTATAAGCTTTCAGCTCCCTTGGGTAAATACCAACAAGCGTCATTACTAGATTGTACGTATGGTAAGAGTATGTTTGGTATTCTAAGAAACTACCAAACTGTCATCTAAAACAGCCATACCATTTTGTTCTCTGACCAGTAATGAACAGGAGTTCTGCTGATCTGCATTGTTACCAGCATTTGATGTTGTCATTCTAGATTTGGGCTGTTTTGATTATCCTTGTTTTAGCTTGCAGTTATTTCTATGGTGACATATGATGTGGAGCATCTTTTTATATACTTATTTGCTACCTGTATGTCTTTGTGTGAGGTATCTATTAAGGTCTTTGGCCCATTTTTCAATTGGGTTGTTCATTTTCTTATTGTTAAGTTTTAAGAGTTCTTTGTATATTTTGGATGTCTTTTGCAAATATTTTCTCCAAGTTTATGGCTTATGTTCTAATTGTCTTGACCTCGTATTTTACAGAGCACAAGTTTTGAAATTTAAAGACATCCAGCTTATCAATTATTTTTTCATGGATGGTGCCTGTGGCGTGGTACCTAAAGTGTCATCGTCATACCCAGGACCACCTAAGTTTTCTCATATGTTATCTTCTGGGACTTTTATAGTTTTGCATTTTGGTCTGTGATCCATTTTGAGTTAATTTTTGTGAAGAGCGTAGGGTTTATATCTAGATTCATTTTTGGTGGTAAGGTGTGAAGGTCTTAGTCTTTTAGTGAGCCTCTGCTTCTGGATTGTGGACTTCACAAGTGAATCTCAGGTGACCCAGGTAAGTTAGGGTGGCTAGAGTGGGTTCGAGTTGGGTCTTTCCCTTCTACCTGGTCAGTTCAGTTCTTTTTCTTTTTAATTTAATTTTTTAAAATTTAAATTCAAGTTACTTAACACACAGTGTAGTATTGAGTTTCAGGAGTAGAATCCAGTGATTCATTACTTCCGCATAACAGCCAGTGCTCATCCCAAGTGCCCTCCTTAATACCCATCACCCAGTTAGCCCATACCCCGTCCACGTCCCCTCCAGCAACCCTCTGTTTGTTCTCTGTATTTATGAGTCTCTTATGGTTTGCTTCCCTCTCTGTTTTTATTTTATTTTTCCTTCCCTTCCCCTATGTTTATCTGTTGTGTTTCTTAAATTCCACATATGAGTGAAACCATGATATTTGTTTTTCTCTCACTGACTTATTTCACTTAGCGTTAATACCTTCTAGTTCCATCCACATTGTTGCAAATGTCAAGATTTCATTCTTTTTGATCGCAAGTGATATTCCTGTATACACACACACACACACACACTCACACACCACGTCTTCTTTATCCATTTGTCAGTCTATGGACATTTGGGCTCTTTCCTTAATTTGGCTATTGTTCATAGCGCTGTTCTGATAAACCCCTAGCAGTTTAGGCTTCTGGTTTGTGTCTTTGGAGGGCAGATCTTGTGAAGAACAGAGTGCTCCAGTGTATTTAAAAAATGGTTGCTTTTCCCCCACCCATTGCTGGAAGCAGGAGGGGATTTTTTCTCAGATATTTGCTGTGGGAACTTGGTGGAGCTCTTTGAGGTAAAACTCACGAAAGTATAAGGATTCCCCCCCACTTCCTTCATGACTGGGTGCCCAGGGATTTGTGACTTTCAGACTTTTCTACTTTAAGATCCCAGCATTTCATCGATTATAGTTTGGATTTTCCTACCCTGGCACTGTTTCCTGTGGAGGTGTCTTACCGGCTGGTTCGTTTTGGTGAGTTGTGATTCATGGTATCGGCCTGTCTTTGCAGTTTTGGGGCCAGCGTTTTGCCCTGTCACCTCACTTGTCCTAGGGATCTAAGAAGAGTTGTTGATTTTTAGTCTGTTCAGCTTTTCCCTTGTTGTTAGGATGGAATGGCAGATTTCAAATTTCTTACGTGTTGGACCGGAAACTGAAAGTCTGTATTAATTTTTATAGGTGAAAAAATACATGATCTTCTAAAGAGGGTTTAAATTTGATGTTTGTCAAGTAGGTGAAAGTAAAGAATAGGGGTACTTTACTATAACAGTGTGAATAATTGTTATTTGACAAAGATTTTGTTTGTACTGCAAATACATTAATAGTTCTAAAAAATACAAAATGAAATGTACTTCACTGTGTTAAACTGGTAAAGATATACTAAGTTCTTGCATTGACCACATTCCTATCAAGTTGATTAGAAGCTAGTTCAGATAAAAGCAAATTATTAGAAGTTTGGAAAATACACTTCTGATCAGATATTAAGGGGATTCATGACTATTCCACTTGAAGAAAGGAAGTCTGAGAAATTACTTATTGAATCATTCATATGTAAATTTATTTTTATGGAAGATAATGCTTAATTCTATTTACGCTCATAGGGTTTTCCAGTTGTTGTTGTTGTTTTTTTTCAACCATGGCTATCTGTTAGAATATCTTGTGGAGCTGAAAAAGGTAAAATATACAAACAATGCCCAGACATTTACTTGGATTTCTTCTGTAGATATTCTTATTGAGTGAATCTGGCGTGGGGCTTGACATCTATGCATGTTTATGTGAAATCTCTGTGGATGCTTATAATGTAGAGCCAGAATTGAGAAATACTGGCCAAATGTTCGACAGATAGGGTAGCGGTATTCTTAGTGAGGCAGATGGTAGATAAGAAACATGTTCTGGGCAGTGTGTGTAAGCTGACACTTTGCTATACCATTGCCTTTGGAGACACAGCTGTGAAGCTGGTAGGACATATTTATGAAGGTGGGAACGAACTGGAGTCGCAGGATTGAATTACAGTGTTTCCCCATCCTAGCCTCATGTCACTGGACATGGGGACTAGCAATAAAAAAAGTCCATGTAATCTTAATAGGAAGTTGAAAAAGTTTAGTCTTGCAGGTGATTATCACGCTGATCAGGTGGAGGAGGCAGGTGAGGCATTCACTGACGAGAAAACTAGCACACATAGGTTGCCTTATATATCACAGCTCATCTGACATATTTCCATTTTTTGACGAGGATACACGTATGATGTACTGCTTTTATCTGTTGACTTTCATTCATTCCTCATAACAGTGTGGAACAAAGAAATGAAATCTCTCAGCTGCTAAGTGATTGTTGTTTATTTTTACACTACCTGGTAGAGTTGGTCTGATGTTAAAGCTCCTTCTCTTCATTTTTAGAATGCTTTCATCAATATTCTTTGACTACATTATGGTGGTGTTTAGATTTTAACTTTATTATAATCACATTATGGTTAAGTTTCTTCAAGACTTAAGCCATTACAAATAAAAATCATCCACTGAGCTTTTATTCAGAGTGTTAAGCCAGTTGAGAGTAGCAACACCTTGAAGGCTTGCTTACTAGAGGCGTGAATTACTCTGTTTGCTGAAAGTACACGAATGTGCTGAAAGAAATGGCAACAGGGGTTAGTGGAAATCGTCAGAGTTTGTGATGGATTAAAATATCCTCCTGGGTTTATTTTACTGTGGCAGGGATGAACAGTTTACACTTGAAAGACTGTTTTTGGTTTGTTAGCAGAATATGTGTTCAATGGAAGTTACTTTCACACAATAATATATAATTAAATGTATAATACTGTAGGATAATTTATTAGTCACTTAAGGGTTCATAGAAAGTTTAATTATCCGTATTCTCATCTTTAAACTTTGCAGAATATAAATGTATTTTCAGAAACTGCACAGCATATCAGAGTTCTCCAGTTGTTTTCCGTCATTTTCTATGTTTTCCAGTCTTCCAGTCGTAGGTTGGAAAAGTGAATGTGTCACTCCTGTAGAGGTTGGAATAATGCCAGTACTTTCTTTCCTTTTTTTTTTTTTTTCCAAAGACAGGAATTGATGAACAGATTCTCTGAAAAGATAAATAATCTTGAAAGATCTTAATAATTTACTAAGTATATACCAGTCTTGGTATTTTCACATTCTTCATAAAAAGTAGAGGTTGTCAAAATATGTGTATAATACACAGCAATAGTGAGAGCAGCGAAAACTTGCCTAGGAGCTGTCCTCTAAGAATTTAACCGCGGGCTACGGTCCCATTGCCTGCTTCTTTGACTATTTTTTTATTCGGCTTCGCTGATAGCACAGTAGAAATCCCAGGAGGAAGACTAAAGTAAGAGAAATTTTTGTTGTGATGGTGATACCAGCCTCACAAATGATCGAAAGATAAAATGAATAAGCTGACCTTACAGATTCATGGAATTTTAAAAGCTTATAAAGGGTTTTCTTGTTGTTTCTCATCCATTAAATACTTTCTGTGTTTAAATCTTGAACGAAATAAAAATGTTTGAAAATTGAGTGCAGGACAGAAGGAAATGAGCTTAATTGCAAAAATGCTAAACTGTAGTGTGATTTTATTTTTCCTTTTTTTATGCTGCATTTCAGTTAGGTCGCTGAATAGTGAAATTCATTCATTGCTTCTGAAAGATATTTTTAAATCCTAGTTAAAGGGAAGACTGGATTCTTAAAACATTAAGAATATAATGTTTTAGGGGCGCCTGGGTGGCTCATTCGGTTAAGCGACCGACTTCGGCTCAGGTCACGATCTCACGGTTTGTGGGTTCGAGCCCCGCATTGGCCTCTGTGCTGACAGCTCGGAGCCTGGAGCCTGTGTTCTGTGTCTCGCTCTCTCTCTGCCACTCCCCTGCTCACGCTCTGTCTCTCTCTGTCTCAAAAATAAATAAAACATTAAAAAAAAAAGAATATAATGTTTTAACTTGTTCCATTAATAATTGCAATCATTTCCTGCCTTAAATTCTGTCTTTTGTTTTTGCCTATTTGTATTATCATTTATCATTCATACAAGCTGATTGTTCTTTTGTATAACAGCTTTATGGAGTTATTTTTACATACCATATAATTCACCCTTTTAAAGTATATCGTTCAGGACTTCTCATTATATCCACGGAGTATGCAATCATTGGCATTTCTTAACTTCAGAACATTTTCTTTATGCCAGTAAGAAACCCCATACCTAGTATCAGTTGTCCTGCCTTACCCTCTTCACCCAGTCCTTCACAACCACTCACCTACTCTCTATTTCTATGGATTTATTCTGGACATAGCATATAAATAGAATCATGTAATATGTAGTCTTTTATGATTGGCTTCTTTTACTTAGCATAATGTTTCTGAGGCTTATCCATATTGTGGCATGTATTAGTGGTTCCTTTCTTTTTATGGCTGAATATCTCATAGTATAAATACACTGCTTATTATTTAATAATCAGTTGATGGACATTTGGATTTTCCTCTTTTTTGACTCTTAGGAATAATGCTGTGAACATTTGTGTAGAAGTCTTGTGTGTATGTGTGTTTTCATCTCTCGTTTATATTCCTGAAGGAGTGGAATTGCAGTCATATGGTAACTCTGTTTAACGTAGAGGAATTGCCAATTATTTTCCAGAGTTGGTTGCACCATCTAACAGTAGTCCTACCAATAGTAATCAAGGATTCTCCTTTCTCCACGTCCTCACAAACTCTTGTAGTTGTCTTTTATAATCATATTAGAGGAGGTGGAGCGGTATTTTATTGTGGCTTTGATTCCACTTCTCAAATGACTAATGATGTTGAGCATCTATTTATGTTTTGGCTCTTTGTGTATCTTCTTTTCAGAAATATCTATTCATATCCTTTCTCCATTTTTATTTTTTAAATGTTGGTTTATTTTGAGAGAGAGAGAGAGAGAGAGAGAGAGAGAGAGAGAGAGAGTGTTTGCAGGGGAGTGGCAGAAAGAGAGAGAGGGAAGATGAGAATCCCAAGCAGGGTATATGCACTGTCAGTGCAGAGCCTGACACAGGGCCCGACTCCACAAACTGTGAGATCATGACCTGAGCTGAAACCAAGAGTTAGACGTTCAGCTGACTGGGGCACTCAGGAGCCCCTCCTTTTTTCCATTTTTAAATTTGATTTTTTTTTTTGTTATTCAATTGTAAAAGCCCTTTATATTCTGGATATTAAATCCTTAATCAGATACGTGATTTATAAATTCTCCTATTCTATGGATTTTTTTTTCATTGTCTTGACGATGTCTTTTGAAACACACAAAGTTTTTAATGTTGATGAAGTTCAGTTTATCTAGTTTTTTCTTTTGTGGCTTATGATTTTGGTATTATATCTAAGAAACCACAACCTTATCTGAGGTCACAAAGATGTATGTTTTCTTTTAGGTGTTTTATAATGTTAGCTCTTACATTTAGGTCTCCATTTTGAGCTAGTATTTTTTATATAGTGTGAGATAGGGGTCCAAATACATTTTTTTCATGTGAATATCCAGTTGTCCTAAGGCCATTTGTTGAAAAGAGTATTCTTTTTCTATTGAGTTGTCTTGACATCCTTGTCAAAGTCAATTGATCATAAATGTTTATTTCTCGGTTGTCTGTTTATTCTATTGATCTAGCCATACGGTAGCTAATTATACTAATACACTGTCTTGATTACTGTAATATTGTATTAAGTTTTGAAATTGGGGAAATGTGAGTATTCCAACTTTGTTCTTCTTTCTAAAGATTGTTTTGGCTGTTCTGGGTCCCTTTCCACATTAATTTTAATCTCATTTTAGACTCAACTTGTCAATTTCTGCAAATAGCTAGGATTCTGACAGACTTTGTTAATTTTATAGATCAGTTTGATGAATATTATTCTGTTCCATGAATATAGGGTGTTTTTTCACTTCGCTCTTGTTTCAACAATGTTTTGTAGCTTTCAGCGTACAAGTCTTGCATTTTGTTGAATAAATTTGTTCCTAAGTATTTTATTCTTTGAGATATTGTAAATGGAATTGTTTTCTTCATTTCACTTCTCAGATTGTTTATTGCCAATGTATAGAAGTACAATTGATTTTTGTATATTGATCTTGTGTTGTGTAGTCTTGTATTGTGCAATCACAACCTTTATTTGTTCAGTTGGGTTTTTTTTGTTGTTGTTGTTTGTTTGTTTTAGGGAATTCCTTAGAATTTTCCATATACAAGATCATGTCTTCTATGAGTAGAACAGTTTTAGTTTACTTCCTCCTTTTCCAGTCTGGACACTTTGTATTTCTTTTCCTTGCCTGTTTTCCCCAGCCAGAACATCCTGCATATGTTGAATGGAAATGGTGAGCACTAGTGGACATTGTCTTTTTCCTGAGCTTAACAGGAAAGTATACATTTTAATCTTTCAGCATTAAGTATGATGTGAGTTGTGGGTTTTTCATACATGCCCTTTGTCAGGCTGAGGAAGTTCCATTTTCCTTGAGTGTTTTATCATGAAAGGGGGATGGATTTAGTTAAAGGCTTCTTCTGTATCCACTGAGATGATCATGCGATTTTTGTCCTTTATTCTACTAATACAAGTCTTTGATTCTATGGGCTTTTGAAGGATAGGGTTGTTTACTCATTTTAATATCTTGCTTAATTTGGTAAGAACAGTTCCTCTCATGTAGTTTTCAGTCTCTAAAATGTTTGTAGGCTGATCATTTTACACATGAAAACATTTGTAAGGAGGCAGTCTCAAAATTTGACTATAATTAGAATAGAGAACTCAGCTTTTTGCTAATTCTGCTTGGCTATAGTGTTCTACTATTAAAATTAGTAGGTATTTGTTACCGTGAACTAACATGAGGAATGAGTCTGAAAAAAATTTTTTTTAGTGTTTATTATTTTGAGAGCGGGAGAAAGTACATGAGCTGGGGATAGGCACAGAGACAGGGAGAGAGAGAATCCCAAGCAATCTCCATGCTGTCAGTGCGGAGCCCCACGCTAGGGTTCAATCCCAGGACAGTGAGATCATGACTTGAGTGGAAATCAAGAGTCAGGTGCTTAAAGGACTGAGCCACCGAGGTTGTCCCTGGAAAACATTGTTTGATTGGTGTGTTGCTTTTGCCCAGTTGCCTTTATAATGTTTACTTGCTACTAAAAGTTGCATTTGGTCTAATTTTATAGTTTTAGACCAGTCTGACTTTATTTTGTACTCAGGTAAAAAATATTGTAGATGTTTCTTCTGTTTTCATTCCCTGGTTTTAAAATGAGTGAAAGCAAGTCGGGAAGTGACATTTACATTCTAACCAAGGCCCATGGATACAAGAGCACCTGGCTGTTGGGAGTCCCAGACAGACCAGGTCCGACCACTCTCTTCTGACAAAATCAAAGCAGAGAGACGAGCGGTGGTGAAACAGGAAAGGAATTTATTTCCATGAGGCTACCACAGGGAATACAGCAGGCTGGAGTCTCAGACTGTCTTCAGTGTGCTTAAAATACTTCAGGAAAATGTGGGACAAACCTCAGTGGGTACACGCAGGTGGGCAGTAAAGGTCAGGTTGATCATTGTCTCAGGGTCAATTCTGTGAGCTCTTGCTGGTGTTGGGGCAGTCCCTGTTGCTTGAGGGGTAGTTTTGGTTCCATCATGGGATGCTTTGCCCAGTGGGTCCTTTGCTTGAGTTAGAAGATAAGCTGGAAAGAAGAACTTAACAGAAAGTACTGATTAAGGTCAAAATGGAGATAAAGTCCTCTTTTAATATGTGAAAATTGGCTCTTTTTTGGTGAATTAAGCCTTGGTGATTTATATATAAATATTTGTATGCATATATGTGTGTGTGGGTACTGGATTTAGATTGCCAGGGTTCAAACCCAGCTTCTTTATTAAGTAGCTGGATGGCCTTAAGTAACCTTGTTGTATCTCAGTTTCCTCTTTTGTAAACAACAGAGCCTATAGTAGAGGTACTCTTGTAAGCTAATACATATATAGTACTTGATACATATTAAGTGTTTAATAAATGTTAATTACTGTGATGATGTACTTAAAGGCTCCCTAATTCCTCCTTTCTTCCTCCTGTTCCAAAACACAAAACAAAAAAACCCATTTAGACAATTGAATGAATGTTTATTTTGAATTTGAATTTGATTATATAATGTTATAGAAGGTTTAACTGGCTTTGGTCTTTTTTTCTGTTTATCTTTCCAATTACCTCTTTTTGATTATTCTTCAGTAATTGCTAGTTTCATCATGTTTTGTTTTTGTTTTTTTTTTTTTTTTTTCATTATTTCTTTTCTCCCTGTTGCTTGCTTAGAGGTTCATACCTAAATTCGAATACTTTGATTTCAACCTGTTTTAGTCTTGTCTTCTGCAGCTCTTATTCAGGAGTTATGATGGTGCTTGTTTGGACAAAACCCATAAGTAGTTGTGCACGCAGTTTATGGCCTGTGTCATGGGCCATATAAATTAGTTGGTTTACTCCAGAGACAAAGATGACAGTAGGATTAGGTAGATACCCTAGCTCTTGATAGGCGAGCAGTAAAAACAAACAAAAAAACAAAACAACAAAAAAAAGAGACTAAAGGTATCCATTATAGGAAGATCAGACCATTTTAAAAAGAGTACACTGGAGTTCAGAATTATAAGGTAAGCTATATTGACAGCAAGAAATACTCACTGTAGCCTTGCAGTTTGCCTTTGTCTTATAATTGATTGCTGCATATAGAAAGGAGCAGACACCATTATAATTATAGGTATAACTATATTAGGAATCTAATATAGTCAAAGTTGTTTTTTTCTTACATTATGATATGTCAACTGTAGGGTATCTTGAATTCTTGTTAAAGTAGTGAATATACCAGTTAAATAATGATAATGGCTACCATTTGGGAAGTACACTCTCAGTGGTTGTAATTCTCATCATAGTTCTGCAAGCTAGGCTAGATAGGTATCTGCATCTTGTAGATAAGAAAGTGGAGCGTTGTAGTGATTCTCAGGTCACAGCAAGCACTGGTGGAGCCGGCATATGAGCCGACTTGAAAGTAGGTGTCTTAATTCTCACTGTGCCTCAGATGTTCCTGTGGCACATCAACAACAACAAAACAAAAAAGGATACCTAATTAGGCTACTTCTCAGGCAATTTGGGTTTAGTAAATTTGCAGTAGAGCTGTGATTCTGACACACTGCCTGGATTGAGAACTACTTGCTTTGGAACTTACAGTCTTTCAAACTAATATTTTTTGATTATATGTAAGTAATTTCCATTCCTTAAAATTTTATTTTAAGCTTTTTGTTACAATGAAGTAATGACTTAGGATTTTTTCCCCAACACATGGGACTTTTATAGTATCAAGATCCTTCAGGGCTGGCTGCAGCATAGTACTACCTTATCCAAAGGAAAAAAGAAAGAAATCAGTAGTAACCTTGAGAAAAAGCACTTATCTGAGCCTCAGAATTATCATTTGTAAAATATGGATAATAACTACCTTTCAGAGTTACCGTGAAGATTAAGTACAGTTATGTATTTAAGATACAGAGCCTAAAACTTAGTAGATAGTAAGTGCTTCTTGTTTATTAAAGTATATTTATCATCTTAGCTGTGACTATATTAATATTAATGTCATAAAAAAGTGCAGTTTTTCTGGCCATACATAGAGTAAGAACAAACCTTTCTTGACCTCCATATAACCGACTTCCTGGACTTACAGATACTTTCCAGTCTCTATGAATAAACTATTGATTGATGCTCACAGCATGCTAAAGTTTTCAAACCATTGGGCCCTAATTAGCAGAGCTGTTTGCTTATACTTTACTTAACCAAGAATCGGTTCTGTGTATTCCCACATCTGTTTGTGCCTGTTATATTTGATGTTATAATCAAGTAATTAGTTCACTTTAAGAATATATAAACTGATGAGATGTGAATACAAAATGGAGGGTTTTTTTTTTTTAAGTTTATTTATTTGAGAGAGAGAGAGAACATGAGCAGGGGAGGGGCAGAGAGAGAGAGAGAGAGAGAGAGAGAGAGAGAGAAAGAGTATCTGAAGCTGACTCCGTGCTGTCAGTGCAGAGCCTGGCATGGGGCTCAATCCCACAGACCGTGACATCATGACCTGAGCCAAAGTCAAGAGTCTGCTGTTTAACCAACTGAGTCACCCAGGCGCCCCAGAGGGTTGGACTTCATGAAGGTCAGTCACCTAAAATTTCTCTGATGCTGTATGTATAACAGTAAATGATCAGAAAAGAAATAGATTCTATGTGAATGCTACACTTAGAATGCATTGCCAGTATTTTTAAAGTTCCATTTAAAATATTAAACCACAAATCCTATACCGGGGTAGTTATAGCTATGTTTTATTTAAGAAAAACAATTCTGAACTCTAGTATTCAGTTAAAGAATACTTTAGGGGCGCCTGGGTGGCTCAGTCAGTTGAGTGTCTGACTTCAGCTCAGGTCATGATCTCGCGGTTTGTGAGTTCGAGCCCTGCGTCGGGCTCTGTGCTGACAGCTTAGAGCCTGGAGCCTGCTTTGGATTCTGTGTCTCCCTCTCTCTCTGCCCCTCTCCTGCTCACACCCTGTCTCTCAAAAACAAGGAAACATTAAACACTTAAAAAAATATTTAGAAGTGTTTGGATAATATCACAAGATATGCAAAATTATATATGATTTCTGAAAAATATGATAGGTAAATAGAATTTGTATGATTTTTCATAATAGCTCACATTTTTCATGAACTTCTCATCTGATAATAAGAGAAGTTTTACTCCATGTAAAATGAGAATTTTAGAATATGCTGATTGGTGCCAGCAAGACTAATTTAGCTGGATGGATTAGAATTAGACTCACTCTGCTAGCTAAAAAGGCAGAGTCTGTGCTGTCATCCTGACAAAAAAAATGGATGAACAGAGATGTAGGTATTTCTTTCTTCGGCCAAACAGGTGTGATTTGGTACCGTGCCAGTAGAGCCATCGAAATCTAGCTTCCTGTAGATGCTTTTGGGCAATTGCTGTAGTGAAAATAGTACTGTTAATACTGATGACGATGATGGTGATGGTAAAAGTTTAAAGATGTTTAAAGAGTAGGGTAGTATAAGCTAAACATGCATGATTAGTCTATTAGTTTATGAAATATTAGAGCAATTAATTGCTGGTAATAAAATGAACAAAATCCCTGGAAAATAAATATCTCCTAGAAAAACTTCTAGAACTCAGAAGGAAAAGGTGCACAGAAAATAAGAATTTAACTTTTAGTGTGATTATTTTTACTTAAGAACCCTAGGGGGCATGTATTAATAGAATATAGGAAATAGTCTATATACCTGAATAATGGCATTGTATAAAGAGAGCTACAGTTATATTAAATCCCATCATATCTTGGTTTTAGGTGTAAATTTTTATTTTCAGTTAATATTTACTAACAATTTTATTAAATCCCATCATATCTTAGTTTTAGATATAAATTTTTATTTTCAGTTAATATTTATTAACTAGTGAAAAGTAGATTAGCAGCATGTTAAAATGGCTAATTTCTTATTTCAAGTTTATGAAAATAAAAAGCATGTAACAATGTCTGGCACATAGTAAGTTGTATAAGTGTTTGGATTTTTGTTTTGTTGTTAGCATACCTTAGTATTAAGAGTATAGACTCTGGAGCCAGAATGCTTATTCAGATCGCTCCTCTGCTGCTTTCTAGTCGTGTGACTTACAAGTTACTTGATTCCTCTGTGCTTCAGTTTCTTATTGTTCATAGGGGAGAAACTATATATTCTTCATAGATTATGACGATTAAATGAGTTAATATATATGACATGTTTAGTATAATGCCTGACACAGAAAATGTGTGTTTATTTTTATTATCATGGGGAAATTCATAGAAGTTTGCATATTTTGTATTCAAGCCTGTTGTAAAAGATTGATATGTTCATTGGTAATATAACATGCCACAATTGCAAACATAGTTACGTGGTTATATTAACTTACACTATTGAAAAATAACACTATAGGTGTGAACAATGCCACTAAAAAGATTGGCTCCAAAAGCATTATTCTAAAATGACATGTCTCTGCTTTTCAGATTTGTTTGCTGTCTTGGGCAAAATTGGATGTTCTGCAGATCAACTATCTTTTCTCTTTTTATTTTAAGGGAAAGAAAAACAAAATACCTGAGCCAGAGTAAAGTGTATCAAATATATTTTGTGTTCTGTATATTGTTGTTTTTGATAGTTCTTTTGTTTTCTAGAAAGAACAGCTACTTATTTCTTCTAGACCTATAATCTCTGAGACTTCTGATTATGAGCAGAAGCTAGCTGATTTGATTGATGTGTAATAAATGTAACTCTGAATCTCAATCTCAGTAAAAAGCCTGAATTGAATATCAGGTCATTGGAATGTTGGTCTATTATATAACTTAGCAATTGCTATAAAAAGCCCACGCATACTATAGACTCCTTAATGAAATTAATCACAGCTTTGGTCGTCCAGGAGTAGAATGTTATTGTCAACATGACAGTGGAGCTGCAGTAATCCAGCTTCAGTTCCTGATTAATGAGGTTAGTGAATTGCTTTAATCTGTCCTACTTATGTATGAACTAGGGGCACATCTGGTCTTTCAGATTTCTTGCATGCATTCGTATTTAAATATTTGTACAAAAGTGAATTTCTTAAAGACCAGAGCTAATAGCAGTTCACTTTATGGCATCATCATGGGAAGTTACATAAATAATGTAAGATGTTTCTCAAGACAGTGTTGCAAATAGAATGGAATAAGGTGCTACATTTAAGTTTTATTTCATGGATATTGAAAGTTATGTAACGTTAAAATCTGTGTTAAAAAACTGGTTTTAGAGATTGAGTTTATTATAAACGACAAAATGTACTTCTCTAATAAATTGTTTGAAATATAACCAGGAAACGAAAATCCATTAGAAACTGGTTATTGTCCAAAATTCTTGTTTTGTCACTTACTGGTTCAAGTAATTGATGATGCCTTTCTTTTTGTTGGAGTATAAAGTTAGGAAGGAGCTCAGGAAACAAATACTATTTTATCAGCAGTGTAGACAGCATGCTTGCAGGTTTTAAAAAAAGTTTTTGCCATGACGTGGAGCTGGAGAGTATAATGCTAAGTGAAATAAGTCAGAGAAAGAGAAGTAACATATGATTTCACTCATATGTGGAAGTTAAGAAACAAATGAGCAAAAGGAATAGAAAGAGACAAATCAAGAAACAGACTCTTAATTATAGAGAACAAAGTGATGGTTATCAGAGGGGAGAAGGGTGTGTAGGGATGGGGGACAGGTGATGGGCATTAAGGAGCGCACTTGTCCTGATGAGCACCAGGTGAGGTATGGGAGTGTTGAATCACTATGTTGTACACCTAAAACTAATATAACACTGTATGTTAACTAACTGGAATTTAAAAAAGAATAATAAAAAGTTAAAAAATTAAAAATATGAGCAACACTGAGAATGATGTTTATTGTATGCAGTGATGGGCAGGAAAAACTGGTCATAAGAAATTACTCCAGAAAAGTCTCTTCTATCTTCAGATGTGGTGATAGTCTGTGGACGTTCTTTTTGCCCTCATGTCCTTAGGTTCCGTGGAATAAATTCTTAAATATATATGAGTGGAAAAAAACAATACTTGATACCTCTAACCTTATGTTAAATGTTTTTATTTATATCAGAATATTAATATGCAATTGTTTAGGCTTTTCAGGGTCAGAAGTGTAATTTAAAAACTTCATTGTTCTGTGTAGAATTGTGTAATAGGTATTGTAAAATGTTAAAGTACAAAAGAAATCATAATATAGAAAATTGTGGAACCCTGTTAGGAGGACTCAAGATTAGTTTCCTGTTTTTAAAACACTTTTGTTATGAAATAATTCTATTAGCAGTTAGTTTCAAAATAAAGAGGTCCTGTGTGTACTCCACCCAGCTTCCCCCAATAGTAACATTATGTATAACAGTAGTAAGATCTCAAACCAGCAAAATAACGTCCATATACTACCATTAGCTAGACTATAGACCTTATTTAGATTTCACCACCAGATTTCTACATGCACTCGTGTGTGTGTGTGTGTGTGTGTGTGTGTGTGGTTCTGTGCAGTTTTATGACACATACAGATTTGTGTAATGACCACCTTGAACAAGATACAGATCAGTTTCATCATCATAAAGAAATTCCCTAAGGCTACCCTTTTGTAATTGTGCCCCTTCCTGCTCTCAGTCCCTAATCCCTGGCAACCATTAACCTGTTCTCCATCTTTATACTTGTGTTAAGATTATTTCTTAAGGCTGTACATGAACCAGGGCACCTGGGTGGCTCAGTTTAGTGTCTTAATTTCGGCTCAGGTCATGATCTCACTGTGAGTTTGAGACCTGTGTCAGGCTCTGTGCAGACAGCACAAAGCCTGCTTGAGATTCTCTCTCTCCCTCTCTCTCTGCCCCTCCCCTGCTCACTTGCTTTCTCTCTCTCTCAAAATAAACATTAAAAAAAGAAGCTGTACATGAACCAATGTAAATAACATATTGCAGATTACCTATACACCTAATTTTAGAAATCTTAAGTAGTTTATGTTGTCATTTGTATTACAGGGTTCTTTTTAATAGGAGTCATCATAGAGTTCTTGGATGTGACTTTTTATTTTACATGCTCGAATGTTACTTTTTGAGTACTTGAAGGTGATGTTACTGTTTTAAAAATGCTTTTCAAAATATGAATATTTAAATGAGGTTAGATAATGGAAATCTGATCATTGAGAGTAGGCATTTGCTTTTGTTTTTAGTAAACCATATATATAGGTAAAGGAGCCATCAGAGGAGGTAGTCAAGCTGTTATTGCCATTTTGGCTCTACATCTCTTCTTGAGATTTCAAAACGGTGTGTACATCATGAGAGAGAAGTTGACATGCTGTGAAACTATGGTGGAAATAAGAATGAAGAGTACAGATCTTTGATATTCTGAATCCTTTGAGTTTCACTGCTTCAAAGTGATGTATTTTTTATATATTTTTGTTTATCTCTCTCTTTTTTTTTTTTTTTTTTTTTTTTTTTAGGGAGAGAGGGAGAAAGCGTGAGTGGGAGAGAGGAACAGAGGGAAAGAGAGAGAATCCTGAGCAGTTCCGTGCCCAGTGTGGTATCTGACACAGGGCTTGATCCTACTACCCTGGGATCATGATCTGAGCTGAAATCAAGAGTCGGGTACTCACCCAGCTGAGCCACTAGGCATCCCTGCTTCAAAGTGATATTAGATAAGACGATGCTTTCTAGTGAAAGGGAGAGTATGTGGACTTTATTTCTGCTTACTGGTAGTCATGTAGCAGTAGGAATTACACAATAGAGTAGCCTCCATAGAATTGCGAAAGGGGAAAGGCCTTGGAGAGATGATTTAATGTAAATTTTGCCTTTAGAGCTATTTTAATCCTCTCTGATAAATGAGAAACTCTTAAGTTAAAAAAGGAGATTTTAAAATTTCTCATAATAACCTAAATGATTAGAACTGCAAATCCTTTTTGAAATTAACATAAATTCTTCATATTACATTTTTTAAAATTTATTCTGTCAGTAGAGATGAAAAGTATCTGACTCTTTTGAGGAAAACATGCGCATGTCTTAATAAATCAGCCTCAGTCCAGAGATTCTTAATCCTGTTCACACATCAGAATCACCTCTGAAGACTTTTATAAATACACAGAGGTCCTTGCTCTGAAAATTCTGGTTTGTCAGGTCACGGGTGAGACTGAGCTTCCTGTGTGATTCTCACCTAGGACCAGAGATTTTCTTCTCCATGGTTAACAGGATTTAATACTATCAGATATTTTAACTTTCTAAATTGGTTGATTGTTCAACCCTTTAAATATTGAAGTTAGAGTGTGCTAAATGGTATCTTTATTTTCTGTATCATTCTAGTAGTAGAATTAGGATCTAGGCATAGTACATTCAGAAGAATTTGTCTTAAGCCAAATAAAATATGAAGGTTCCTTCATATTGTATTTTTCTTTTACCCAAGGAAGATGTACGGTAGTGGTCAAGCCACCCAAATAGTCTGACCTCTAATTTTATATAGCTAGTTATCAACCTTCATATCCAACTAGATTCTAGTATGCTTGTAGTGTATAAGATACGAAATTATACTTCACTGAAGTTAAAACATTTCTTACACATACATATACATGTAACACACCGTTTTACACCTGCTGTTTAGAATTTGGGTGAGGCAAATATTTCTCTAAACTAAACCTATTGGCAGAAAGTTTTGAAGTCTGGGAAGATTTTTTTTGGCAGCTCTTAAGTAGCTTTAGTGTTTGCAAAATATATTCTGTGTAAAATGTATTACATTTTATTTTTAAGGGAGCTCTCGTGAGTGCCTTGGCTGATGACACCTTACATTTATGGAATTTACGTCAAAAGAGACCTGCCATTTTACATTCACTTAAATTTTGCAGAGAAAGGTAAGAATTCTTTGTTATCCTATATATGATATTTGTTATTCTATTTTGAAATGTTTTCTTTGAATTTTATTCTTTGATTTTATTTTTTTGTGATAGACTTTATGCACAATCTAAAAAATAATTCAAAAACTTCAAAGGATATACAATAAAAAGCAAGTTTCCTTCCTTTCCAGACCCATTTCCCTCTCCAGAGACACCACATAAATTTGTTTTGTGTCCTTCTAGAAATACTTAGTCTGTGCATGTAGGCAAAAATCTCTGTATATAGCTCCTTTTTTTTTTTTTTTTTTTTTGCATAAAAGGGAAGGCATTGTATATTCCTTCTACAATTTGTGTTCACTCAATAATATATCTGATTGTTAACTATTGGACACAGGCCAGCCTTCCTTTGTTATTTTCACAACAGCATGATATTCCATTGTATGGAAGTACCCTAATTTAGTCAGTCTTCATCAATGGACATTTACATCCTTTTCGGTCTGCTGTTTGTTTCCTCTGCTATGTTGTGATGTTATGTTACATATATGTCTTCATCCATTTATTCAAGTCTATCTGTGAGGTAAATTCGTAGAAGTATAACAGTTTGGTCACAGAAATCTCGTATATGACTTGTGAGCTTTGTGCTATGATTAGTAAGACCTTGTTTTTTACTTTCTTAATTCCGGTATAATGAATACACAGTGTTATGTTAGTTTTCAGTGTACAATATGGTGATTCAACACTTAACGTACATTGTTCAGTACTCATCATAAGTGTACTCTTAATCCTCTTTCACTTACTTTACCCATTCCCTCACCCACCTCCCCTCTGGTAACCATCAGTTCTCTATAGTTAAGAGTCTGTTTTTTTGGTCTTTTGTTCATTTGTTTTGTTTCTCAAATTTAACATGTAAGTGAAATCATATGGTATTTGTCTTTCTCTGACTCATTTCACTTAGTATTATACCTTCTAGATCCATCCATGTCGTTGCAAGTGGCAAGATTTCATTCCTTTTTATGGCCCAGTAATATTCTACCGTATATTAGACCTTTTCCATCCTAATTTGATTAAACATTCTCCCATATTTTATTTTTTTTTAATTTGTAAAATTTATTTAGTTTGAGAGGAATAGAGAGAACACGTGTGAGTGGGGGAAAGGGAGAGACAGAATCCCAAGCAGGCTCCATGCTGTCAGTGCAGAGCCAACTTGGGGCTCAATTCCATGAACTGTGAAATCATGACATGAGCCAAAATCAAGAGTTGGATGCTTAACTGACTGAGCCACCCAGGAGCCCCTCCCATATTTTCTTATAATGCTCTTAAAGTTACATTTTTGTGCTAAATCTTTAATTCATCTAGAACTTACTTCAGCATGAAATAAGAGTAAAAAATATAGCCCCCCCCCATTGCTTATGAGATATATTTTTTGATGTATATATAAAAATGTGTGTGTGTGTGCACGCACTCATAAGCAGGAGCAGATGTGAATATATATGTATATGTGCCAAAGTTAAGAAATCTGGGTCTATGTAGTATCTAAATGCAGTGAGGTTAGTGTCTTTAGGCCCTGTTTTCTGTGAAAGCCAGGCATCAGACTGCCCAGTGCATATCCAAGGATCAGACCATTCCTGCTTTGATAAATGTTGATCTGTTCAGGTTATATAAATAGGTCAAT
The DNA here is from genome assembly GCF_023721935.1 of Panthera uncia. Taxonomy (NCBI): domain Eukaryota; kingdom Metazoa; phylum Chordata; class Mammalia; order Carnivora; family Felidae; genus Panthera; species Panthera uncia. The sequence continues at coordinate 100,916,828 of NW_026057580.1, forward strand.
TTGTAAGTCTGGGTTTTTGCCCGCGGTGGCCCTCCAAAGTAGGCAAGCTAAAAAGGCTGGTGAGAATATAGCAGTTCAGACTTCTTTAGCCAACACCAAGACCTGTTTACACCGTGTGGTGTTCAGAGACCAGAGTTGGCCGGGATCAGTAGCAAAATTTGCTGTTGGGCTACATCTTGCTTGGGAAGATAGATCATCTTAGTAACTTGGAGTCATGGTTCTGCTTCTTCCAGGAGAGGGACAGAATTGAAGGAGGAGTTAATGGAAGGAGGGAGGGTGACATAGGGCAGGAAAAGCAAACAGTTAAGGTTCAGTTCTTTTCTACCTGCTAGGAATAGGGCCAGGCTCAACTTGCCAGGCAGAATTCCTTAGTCTCCTTGCCACCTGGATCGCAGGGGGAGTCCTGCATCAACTTCAGATGCCATCAAGCAGGTGGAGACAGTGATAGACATCTTAGTGCTAGTGCACATCTTGTCAGTCTCATAGCACCTGCTGGAAATGGAAGTATAGGTCTAGCAGAGTTGCTGTCTTCCTGGTGTGATTTTACCCCCCACCCCCCACCCCCCCGCCCCGAGGGCATTGGACAATGTCTATAGACCTGTTTTGTCACAGTTAGAGGAGGGAGGGGTGAGCAGTGCTACTCGCTTCTAGTAGATAAAGGCCAGGGATGCTGCCAAATATCTTACAGTGACAAAGCAGTCAGTCCCTCATAACAAAGAGTTTATCTGGTCCAAAATATCAAGAGTGTCAAAGTTAGGAAACTGGACTCTAGCACATCACAGTGATTTCATTTGGTCCATGTAGTGTTGTGATCTGCTACCCACTGGAAGGATGCTGGTGCTACCAGGATGTAGAATTCCAACAGAAGAATGCCTGTGATACCTCAGTGCCAGTGGCCTGTCCATATTTCTCACCGGGACACAGGAATGTAGCAGTATGTGGTCCAAAATCACAAACATATACTGTGGGTTATTATGGTATATCTTCATGCAGAAAGGTCTGAAGTTCAACGGGTTGCAGAATAGTCACAGTCCTATGATGGTCAGGTATGAAGTAAGTCTCTTCAATAGTGCTTCCAGGGATGGTCTCCAAGAAATTCTGGTAAAAGTGGGTAAAGAATGGCGAGTTCGTCTATAAGGTGCCTGTAGGCACAATCTTGACAAACAGAAGGCACCTTTGTGTGAAGTACAAAAAAGGAACCTGTCTTCTTGGTGAATGCAGCCTCACAGAGTCCACCACTACCTTCCTGGGTTGGGTGCTATTATGCAGGGCATATTCTGCACAGTTGTATGCGATGGTCCTAAAAGTTACAAATGAAATAAACTGATAGAGTTCCCGGTTTTGAGTTTTGTAATAGTCTTTACCCACCTGACCAGCAGAAATTAGTTGGTCCTGTTCAAAGTTCAACTTCCCCTTGGATTTCATTAGGGCAATACTTGTTCCTTGAATATCCCCTTAGCATGAGATCCTCTAGGATAGCTAGACTTGTATGGCAGCCATGGGACCTAAAATGTTAAGGAATGGGCTTGATGTCTCATGGATGAAGCTACTTCTATTCTCTCAAGGCTGAAGTTCAGATTTCTTCAAGGGGCGGGAAGGAGAGAGGTAGCAATTGGGAGGAGCCTCACTTTCTTCCGTACTTAGCTACAGATGGGGAGAGGAAGGCACAGTAGAGGTTTCCTCCAGCTCTAGGAACATACCCTTGGTGGCAAGACTTAGCTGCCCCTCAGCCTGAGCTCTCTTTCAGGACTGTAATCTGTACCTGGATGGAAACCTTCTGTTAGAGCACCTATCTCTAGGTAGGGGAAGAGACAAAATCTTGCCATGCCCTGCTAGTCCTTCCATCTCCCACATTTGTAGGAATCTATCCTTTTTTTTTTTTTTTTTTTAATTACTTTACATTCAGTTTTTATATCTGTGTCCATCAGGATAGTCTGTCTGGGTTATGCTATAATCTTAATGACTCAAGTCTTAATGACTTAATACAGCAACAATTTATTTTTGCTTATACTATACATCCTCTGTGGGTTTTCTGGAACTCTGTTCCTTTTCATTACCACTATTCCAGAACCTGGCTAAGGAACAGCCGGTCTTTACAACGTTGCCAGTCACTATAGGAGGGAGAAAGAGACTGTGGTGACGCATGTGTTGGCTCTTAAAGTTTCTGCCTGGAAATGACACATCTCTTGCACTCTTATTTCATGGGCTGTGGGAATAAGTATCATGGCCATCTCTCATTTCACTCTCATCACCAACAATTTTAAGAAGCAGGAAATCTTGTGAATATTTTTAATGACTACCAGAGTGCTTATTTTTATTCTTGACATCAAAGTACAATAACGAGTCGCCTAGTTGGTTTTCTCCTTATTTCACAGTGGATTCGGCCAACTTAATAGTTAAATTACTCCATTTCATTTTTATGCCATTTACGTTTTTACTTTTGAGACTAGGAAAGGTAGAAAACTATGAAAATTTTTATTTAATTTAAATAACTTTTCATTTCATTTCATTACATTTGTTAAATAATGTAAACTTTTTATCATAATATTGTTTTATTTTTGTAAGTAAATTTTCTTAATGTAGTAGAAATTTGTGAATATAATGGAAACTATATGTAGTGATTTAAATTATATTTTTTCATAATATGGATTTTTCCAGTTTTGACTTAGAAATTGTGCTAGAATACATGTAAAATTGATTATCGCAACCATTTTTGAGTGTACAGTTCAGTAGTGTTAAGTACATTCACATCTTGTACAACTATGTAATGTGGGTATTTGGATAGAATTTCACTTTTTTGGTATTGAGGAAAATACCAAAAGAAATACCAAAAGAAAAAGAAATTGAGAGTCTCAAGTCTTAGTTTTAACTATATGAAATTGGGCAGATTACTTTATTGCTTTGTGTGTTGGTTTAATGATTTGCAGAAATTTTTCCTCTTTGATCCATGTAATTCTTTATCATTTCTTTTCTCTCATATGTTAAAACAACTTCCTCTTATCCCAATTTATTCTATAGGTAATTATAGAATGCCTGTTATGTGCCAGCTTAATGCTAGCTGCTGAGTGTGCCTTGGTAAACAAGACAGACTTGGGCTTTGCCATTAGGATCTTGGTCAAAGTTAAGACAAGCTTAGCTTCCCAGATAGGCCTGTTAAAATGACATTTGTTCATAGTAAGTAAATATGTATCTCAATTCCCGTAAATGATTTTGAGTTGGGGGATAACATAAACTTATAAATCTCCTCCTTGGTTAGCAACCTGCGTATGCTGATTGTCAAGTTTAGTTCTTACCGTACGTGGTTACTTAGCTTCAGATATGATTTTCTCTATCATTGAAAAGCATTGTACCATATTGGTTAAGAGTTCAGACTTTGGGCCAAACTGCCTATGTAGAATCTTAGTGCATAGCTCAGTCACCTATTAACTGTATGAGTTTTGTGGTCTGTAAAATGGATAATTATTGTCTCACAAAAGCTCCAAGGTGCATATTATAAAGTTAATACATATAAAATAAGTAATATGTACAAAGCATTTGGAACAGTGCCTTAGAAATCACCTATATAGTTGTTTTTTTTTTAAAGGTATTGTATTTACTTAAAGTAATAATTTTGTAACTTGAAGTATCTGCATCAGCTGTACCAGAGATTTGACTTATTAGACAGTCTTTATAGAAACAACTAATTGACATTGGAAAATCCTTAGAGCCGATGATATTGGCTCTACATGGCTTTATACATGTAACAGAGAGATTCTTTGGCTTTGGTGGAAAATGAGAATTTGACAAGTAAAATTCTGTCTGGTAGGTTTTTTTGTTTTAATTAGAGTATGTTCCATTTAGCTTCTCTGTTTGTTTATTTATTTATTTTAAGGAAGTTTAATTGGGAGGAGTTCATGGATTTATAAGCAACTACAACTATCTGTTCTGCTAGTTTTTTATCACCTTGAACATGACCAGTATTCTCAACCATGTTAGAGCAGTTAAAAATATATGAAACATTTTAAGACTGAAGACTAAATTATAGATCTGGGATTTCCTCTTTAAAACCTTCTATTGTCTAATTATTATATCTCTAATAATTATCTCTAATAATTCTGTGTTGTTCATAAAACACTTTCACATAAATTTTATTTAGTCTCTGGGGTCAAGAAAAATTTCCCCAAGTGAAATTTCAAAGAGTAGAATTTTTCTCCATAAATATGTTAGACACCTGAATAGCTGAGTCTTTAATACTGAAATTAATGTATCTCTTTTAAGATATATTTCTTTTATTCTGACACATTTATATCTATTCATTTGTTATTAGATACAAGTACTGGTTTAGAGACTAAAAAAAGCATGCATGCATTCTAATGGTTAGGAGAATGCAATATTCTATGGAATACGTTAGTAATAACAAATTTCATCCTAACAGTTATCAATGGTGCATCAGTGTCCAAAGTCCTTAAGAAAAGAAAATATTTCAGAGATGGAGTAATTTATTCAGATACTAGGACCTCAGTGGAGGAGTTGATGCCTGTAAGGTACTTCAGGAAGTGACTGCTGCTGTAGCATTAGATTTTCTTAGTAGCAAAAAATAAATTATTGTAGAAACAAAAACTGATTTATCCCATTATACTCTTAATTAAAATATTACTTAAATTTGTGCTTTGCATATTCATGAGGCTTATAATTTGCTCAGTATAAACACGAACAGGGCATAGCTGTAAAAGAATATTTGGCTAGCTACCAGCCCTTAAAATATCTGTACAGGTCTTCCAAAGATTTTGAATTAACTCACTGCACATACTGAATAAGAAAAAAAAAATAATCATAATATTGCAACACATTAGAAATCTAGAATTATAGTTTTTGTAGTAATTGTGTCATATTGGCAAAATATTTCTCTTTTAAGTAGCTTAATGAAAAGTGTACAAGCATTAGAAATAAGAGTGATTTTGTGTGATGAAATTGAGGACTAGAACACAGTAATGGAATGGAATGCAGGCTGTTAGGAAGCCTGACAGAGGGTCTGCTATTCTGGACCTAATTCTAATCCAGGAAAGAGAATTGCTTGGAGTTCTGTGGAAGTGATGAGTCATCTCAGGGATTATTAGAGAACCATGTCCTGAGACAAAATTTAAAAAGAAAAAAGGAAACTGTCAGTGTTGATTTAGAGGGAAGATGATTGTGATTTGATGACCTTGAGACTGTAAAAGGAAAGATGGTCAGGAAGTGTTGGATAGCTTCCTAGAAGAAAATTATCCATAACTAAGAAATTCTGACAAGGAAGTTCGGAGAGACATCCAAAGAGACTGGTCTAGTTACATAAGGGCCTTATGTATTCAGGTATAAAAAGATTGTATGGAAGGAGGGGGACACATAATCAAAGGTGAATATAGGAATAATTTATCTCTCTTAATGGGAAAAATGACCTAAGGCTTGTGAAAAATAATAAAGACAAAATAATGAATGAAAACAGTTTACTTTTTATGTTGAGGGCAAGAAAGCTAGGTAGATTAATGATTGGTACAGTCGGGGCATATATTATTCCTCTAACTGTATTCATGTAATACTGGCTCAGACAAATTATGTCTTAGACTGCTAAAAAAGGTTGGCTCCTGTGCCATTATTGATTGGCCTAGGAGGAATATAGAGTGGGAACAGTGCTTTAAATTTGGAAATGAAAAAAATACACTTTAGAAGGTGAATGATGCTCAGTTCAGCAAACATTGGGTGCATTCTGTGTGCTAGGTATTGGGATAAGAAAGATGAATAAAATGCTTGAATAGCTTACATCAGAGCCCAGACATGTAATAAGTATGACATAATGTGGATAACTGTCATTTTAGAAGTTTATGTTAAAAACCTAGGATAGAATAACTAATTCAGTCTTTCTTTTTTTTTTTTTTTTTAATTTTTTTTTTTTTTCAACATTTTTTATTTTTATTTTTGGGACAGAGAGAGACAGAGCATGAACGGGGGAGGGGCAGAGAGAGAGGGAGACACAGAATCGGAAACAGGCTCCAGGCTCCGAGCCATCAGCCCAGAGCCTGACGCGGGGCTCGAACTCACGGACCGCGAGATCGTGACCTGGCTGAAGTCGGACGCTTAACCGACTGCGCCACCCAGGCGCCCCTAATTCAGTCTTTCAACTTAAAGATATACTGACTTCTTTTAAGACAGAAGTCAGTCATCAGGACAATGCAGACTAAAACCAACCAGATTATCACTACACATCCATCAGAAGGGCTAAAACGTTGGCTTGGATGAGACACTGTCGGAACTTTGCATATTCTGCTGGAAGTGTTAAGTTTTAGTCACTTCAGAAAAATGTTTTTGCAGTATTCACAAATTCCATAACCCAACAGTTCCTGTCCTAAACATATATGTGGGGTAGACAGAATTTTAAAATGGGTCCCAAGATTTCTGCCCCCTCATGTCCACACACCAACTTCTAGTTATTTATACAAACACTACTTAACTCTAGGTGAAGGTTTTTTTGTAGATGTCATTGAGGTCCCAATTAATTGACCTAATGATAGAGCAGTTATTCTCAGCAAACCGGATTTAGTTAACTGAGCCTTTAAAAAGGACTAGATTCTTCCTGGCACAGGGTTCAGGGCATGACAGGGATTCAGTGCAAGGGATATTGAGTCCTACAACCACATGAGACTGATTTCTACTAGCAACCTGCTAGAGCTTCAGAGCGGATTCTTCCCAGAACCTCCAGAAGGGGACACAGGAGTGTCTCCTGGCTGATGTTTGGATTTCAGCCTTCTGAGTCTGAATAGAGGCTATGAGTCATGCAGTGTCTGGACATCTGACCTATAGAAACAGAGAATAAATGAGTGTTTTCTTAGGTATTAATTTTGTGGTAATTTGTTACACAGCAATAAAAAAAAAAAAAAAAAAAAAAACTAATACAGATTTTGGTACCTAGAAGTGAGGTGCTGCTGTAGCACATACCTAAAAATGTGGAAATTGCTTTGGAACTGGGCAGTGAATAGAAGTTGAAAAAAATTGAGGAATGTGATAGAAGTCGAAATTGCATTGAGTAGGCTGTAGGGCTCTAGACTTGGAGACTACTGCCAATGAGGACATAGAAGGGAGAGAGGAACATCTTTATGGAAACTGGATGAAGTGGTTCCTTGTTATTTAGCGGTGGTGGGAAGCTTAACAGAAGTGTCTCCTGCATAATGTGTAAGTGATTAACTTGGATATTTACCTAATGAGATTTCCAAGGAAAGGATTAACGGTGTCACCTGATTTTTTTTTTTTTTTTTTTTTTTTTTTTTTTTTTTGCTGCTTTATAGTAAAATGCAAGAGGAGAAAAATAAATTGAAAAAAGAATTATTAAAGGAACCAGGATTTGATGATTTAGGAAATTCTTACCCTGATCCAGTTGGTAAAAAAAAATTGTTTCTCAGTATGGCATAGAGAAAAAACATGAAGGTGTGGCTGAACAACATTTTACTAAAAATCTAATGACTAAAGGTCCAAGTATTTAGTCACACAAAGAGCTCTTTTAAGAGATTGCAAATCTTTTTAATAAAACCAGAGAACCTCTAGAATGCTTTAAGATGCACAGTTTGAGAAAATTGTATAGCAGAATATTGCCAGCTTGGCCTGAAAGAGACAGTACAAAATGAAAGGAGGCTGCCAGCCAGAAGCAGTCTGATAAAACTACCTACTCCAGGCAAGTGCTATCTTGGATGAAAAAGGAAGGATGGTTAAGAGGGTGGAGCTGAGAGCTACAGAGGATTATTCCCAGACCTTGAAACCTAATTAAGAAAATCCCAACGTTTGATTTCAAAACTGTTAAGGACCAGTGGCTCCTTTTTAACTTCCTCTTTTCCCAATTTTGAACAGGAATTTCTGTAACTCTTATCCTATGCTTGTCCCACCATTGAATGCTGAGCGTATTGGGGACAGATAATTTGTGTCTTTAGTTTCATAGGTCCACAGATGGACTGTAATTGTGCCCAAGAGCTATGGATTCCATAATGGATTCCAGTTGGGATTCTCATATGCAGCAAATTTAGATGATGAGATTTGGGATTTTTTAGCTGATGATAATTTAAGGGGATTTTGGACTTGATAATGTAACTGGTTGAGACTTTGGAGATGTAGGGATCAAGTGAATGTTTTTTGTATTTGGGAGGAATGTGAATCTTCAGAGGTTAAAGGGCAGACTTAGAGCCAGGATTCTAACATGGTTCCCCAAGGTGTTGTCCCCTGGTATACATACACCTTCTCCTAATTATTCAACCAATGCTAATCGAAGTGATGCTGTGAAGGGATTTTTACAAATGTAATTGAGATCCTAAAGAAGTTGACCAGTCACACATGGAGTATATCTAACTGGTTTTAACTTTGGATTACCTGACTTAAAATGGCAGCAAGTGAGCGGAATTACACTGGTTGGTTTGGCTCACCTCTGGAACTCAGCCTCCAAAGGTATATGGGTATCTTGAGGAAGACATGGGTACTCTAATGAATATCTGAATAATGTTAGGAAGGAGTGGAGTGAGGAATGGATTTTAGGTAGATAAATAACCAATATCCATTATATTTAACTGCTTTCAAAATGAAGTTGATACACTTAAATACTTAGCATCCCCTAAAAGGTATTATAAGGTCTATGATTCTACTTATTACCATAATTCATTTTGCTATGCTTCTCCCTTTCACTATGCATTATAATATAGTCTCCTTGACCTCATTTTTAAAAAATTTTTAATGTTCTATTTATTTTTGGGAGGGGGGGTAGAGAGCGCACACGTGAGTAAGAGGGCGAGGGGCGGAGAGAGAGGGGGACAGAGGATCTAATGTGGGCTCTGCACTGACAGCAGTGAGCCTGATGCAGGGCTTGAACTCAAGAACCATGAAATCCTGACCTGAGCTGAAGTCAGACACTCAATTGGCTGAGCCACCCATGCACCTCATGACTTTTAATATTTTTTTTAATGAATGATCCTCTCTCCTACCTGTTTGTATGAGCTGATCTCCCTGCTTAGAACATACTTAAGATTCTCTTTCCGTGGTTAACTTGTCTTTGTCATTTCTTTTACAGATTTTTCTCTAAATTCTCTAGTGTGGGTTTTGTGCCGGTTTTGTATTATGGCATAGTATGATGCATTTTCCCTAAAATAGCACATACCGTGCTTACTGTAATTGCCTTGGTTCCTTGATTGTCTTATAGATTAGAATGTAAACTGTATGTTTTTTTTTAATTATTCTGTTTCCAGCAGTAATCTGGAATTGTAATGCCTGACATCTGGTAAATGCTCAAAAAATTGGGGATTGGTTGTTAATTCATTGTCTTTTGCAGAAACGGGAATCTCTTCTTCTGTAGAAGGCATGGTGCTCCTCAGACTGTGTTCCTTACCTGGGAGATAAGTTTAAGAAGTAAAGTCTTCAAACAGAAAAACATGAGAGTATTTGCTTTCTGTATAATCTTTATTCCTCCACTAATAGATCCCAAACTAGTTAGGTTGTTTGATTATCTTTGGAGTGCTATTTGGTCCTTGGCCCACAGCAAGGTTTTAAATTTTTTTCTTTTTTGGTAAAAAGAGTGAGATGGGAGAATAAAGAGCTTTGAGCAGTAGCTTTCTTTTTACTGAACCAGCATGCCTGGGAGGTATAGCAGACTTCCATCTGGAATAGTTTGACAGTGATTTTTAAGATGAAGGTTTTATTTTTCTTTTTTTCCCTTACTGTATTAACACAAATTCTCAGAACAGTGTTCAATGATATTTTTGATAGCAAGTATATTTTTCTTAGTGATAATTTTAATAATATTGCCTTTAGGGCTTTACTATCAAGCATAACATAGGATGTTGGTTTAAGATTGAACCTTTTTTTCCTTTAAGAGTTGGCTGTCAATAATGGAAATTAAATTTTAATTGGATGCCTTTTTAGCCCCTTTTTAGATTGTCGTGTGATTTCTCACCTTCCTTTTTTTCTGGATGGCATTAATAGATTTCCCAATACTAAGCATTCTTGTATGCTTGTGAAAATTTTGGAATAGTACTGATAGTTCTTTTATTATATTGTTAAATATGGTTCTTAATATTTTTTTAGAACTTTTACTTTTGTTCAAAAGTGAGATTAGAATATAACTTTTTTTCTGTAACTGTCAGTTTTGGGATCAGGGCAGATACTTCCTTCATACAATGAATTGAGTAACTTTTGTGTCTTTCTCCTTTTCTTTCTTTCTTTCTTTCTTTCTTTCTTTCTTTCTTTCTCTTTCTTTCTTTCTTTCTTTCTTTCTTTCTTTCTTTCTTTCTTTCTTCCTGTTCTAGAACAGATAGAGAAATTAATAGAGGAATTACATGTTTGCAGAATGTTTTCAGAGTATACTTAAACTTTTTAGAACTGGATTTTTTTTTGTATATAATTCTTAGATACATCAATTTCATCAGTGGTTATTGATCCTTTATGTTTTTCTTGAAATTTTTTTATGATTCAGAATATCATCAATTTCATTAAGATTAGAGGCTGTATCTTACTGTATTCTTGTGTGCTTATACTAATTTTTATACTCTTCATATCGTCTTTCTCTATTTTATCATATATGTATTAAATATAATTTGTCAGAGGCTTTTGTATTTAATTGTCTTTTAAATGTAGTCATTTGTGGATTTATTTTTATCTTTTATTGATATCTAACTTATTTTTATCTCTATTCTCTCTCCTGTTTTGTTTTTAATCTCTTGACTTAAAAGTAAAACTTATTTATTTTAACTTGCTTAAAAATTAAAACACTTTAGGGCATGACAGTTATAAGATAAAGTCAGAGGATGGAGATTTGAACCTAAGAATTATAGCGATTTTGGTGATGAAGACAGGAGAAAACAGAACAATGGAGAGAAAAGTAGTGATCAAAGGTATAAAGAAATTTTGTGGAGCTAAAATATCTTGATTTATTTTTTATTTTTATTTATTTTGAGAGAGAGATAGACAGCAAGCCAGGGAGGGGCAGAGAGAGAGGGACACAGAATCCCAAGCAGGCTCCAAGCTGTCAGCGCAGAGCCCAACACGAGGCTTGAACTCACGAACTGTGAGATCATGACCTGAACCGAAGCTGGATGCTTAAGCAACTGAGCCACCCAGCTACTGCCCCTAGCTAAAATATCTCTAGATTGTTAGGGCCAATAAATGCTCCAAAAACTACGGACATACTGGAATTAAAAATACCTTAAAAATCATATTCTGACATTGTCAACTGTGAAAGAACTCAAAAAATACAGTAATCATCTGAAATTCCTCCTCTTCCCCAAATAATCATTCTTTCAGACCTTGTTAGAAAGCAACGATGTTGAATGTGTCTTAGTGTAAGGATAACTACTAGAAGGATACAAAATACATACTATTAAACTTCTAGAGGAAGAAAAAAGGAAATGAAAATGGAGATCAGGAAAAGCAAAAATAATAGAAAAAATATGGTTAAAGAAGGAAAAAATAGTTCAGCTATATCAGTAATCAAAATCATTGTAAATATACTAAATTCACTTGTTAAAATTTTGAAATTTTTGATTCAGTTAAAAAAATGCAGTTACTAAACTTTTTATAAAAGATATACCTCAAGCTTAATTACATAAAATTTGAAAGTATGTGGAAGGAAAAAGGGGAAAAAGCACACATCTTATGACAAAATTTACAGTGTTCTTAGAAGTAACACTAGCAAAAATGGATAAGATCTATGTGGGGAAAATATTAAAACTAGTGAAGGAATCAAAGAAGACTTAGGCAAATGTAGAGCTTCAGAAAAAGGAATATTCAAGTTTTAAAATGTCACTTCTTTCCAAATTAACCTTATAAATTCAGTGCTGTTCTAATTAAAATATTAACAGGGTTGTTCATATAAGTTAATAAGCTGATCCTAAAATTTATATGGGAAAAAAAAGACACAGAATAACTGAGACATGTTTGAAAAAGAAATGTAAGATGGTGGGTCTTATTTTATTGGATATCAAAAAATATTGGAAAGCTGTAGAAATTAAAATGGTCTGGTAATAACAAAGGGAAGACCAGGGCGCCTGGGTGGCTCAGTCGGTTGAGTGTCCCACTTCGGCTCAGGTCATGATCTCATGGTTCCTGGTTCCAGCCCAGCATAGGGCTTTGAGCTGACAGCTCGGAGCCTGGAACCTGCTTCAGATTCTGTGTCTCCCTCTCTCTCTGCCCCTCCCCTGCTCGTGCTCTGTGTGTGTGTGTCTCTCTCTTTCTCTCAAAAATAAATAAACATTAAAGAACAAAAAGAAACCCAAAAAACAAACAAACAAAAACAAAGGGAAGACAAATGGATCAAAACACAGTGAGCAAACACACACACACACACACACACACACACACACACACACACACTTTTGATATATGACAGAGGCGGCTTTGCAAACAAAAAAATGATGCAGCAAATAAAACAGGATGCAGTAAATTTAAAAAGTTGCAGTAAATAAAAAATACTGGGAGAACTCTTATCTAAATGGGAAAAGTGCTTCATAACAAAATAAATTGCAAACCAGTTAAAGACTTAAATGTAAAATGACCACAGAAAACTTAAAACAGGGAGGAGGATCTGTAAGATCCAGGCAGGTTGTGCTTAAACAACATACATGGAAAAGCACAAAGTGTATTGGAAAGGATTAAAGGTTCTGTATAACACATTTACCATAAAGTTAAAAGGCAAACCCCATCTACCGGGTACTGCTGGATAAGAACACAAAAATCAGAATAATTTGCACAATATTCTTTTTAAAAATAGCGACTCCCTCCCCTCCCCAAATTCCTCATGACTTATGTATTTTATGAATATTGAGAAAAAAATATGAAAGGATATGTTGACCAGTCTATTAATTTGATTTATAGAGAGTATATTTTGGAGGAGAGGCACACAATCACGATAAAACTAATAAAAAATCATTTGAAGGGCCAACTGTCTGACTTATTAGTGAGTGGAGTATGCGACTCTTGTTCTCGGGGTTCAAGCCCCATGTTGGGTATACAGATTACTTAAAAAGAAAATCTTTAGAAAATTATTTGAGATAGTAAGTTTGTATAAATGTATAAATAAGGTCATATTTGTGTATATGTGTTATTCTGCCTATATACGAGAGAGAGAGAGAGAGAGAGAGAGAGAGAGAGAGAGAGAGAAACTTCTTTAATAATTAAAAAGACATAGCCGTAGACTGGAAGATATTTAGAGTACACCTATCCATACAACAAAGGACAGTCTAATATAAAAATGTAAAAGAGGTGTAGTTAACAGTTGCTGATGAGTATCAACAGCTTTTGTTTATCATAACATTCATTATGTAATACACTCTGGCATTTTCATTCCTCAAGGTAAGATCATTAAAAACAGAACTTTAAGCAATCCCCCATGTAATAGGGACAGTTTTTTCAGATGTTGTTGTTGGTTCTGTAGTTGATACATACTGTTTTCCTATTTGACGTTCATTGTTTTACTTACTGATATTCAGTTGATACTCAGTTTTTTCCATAGTCGTTGATGATGTTAAGGTGTCATTTTACAGGAAAGGTTAATATCATTTATTTGGACATCTTTCCAAAAGTTTTATAAAAACTGAAATGTAAGAAATAAAACAGTAAATCAATACAAATATAAAATGACCTTCAAAAACCTCTGAAGCTTATTTTTTGGAAAACATTTGTTACATTGTACTGCTGGGATATAGATATGATGATTTTTCTAAAGTGGCCATGACAGTTTATCCAGAAAGATAAGAGACTGCAAATAGAAAGGAAATCCTTTGAACAGATTTATAAATTGCTTTCAGCTGACCCTGCTGTTATTTTTAATATATTTCTGTATCCATTAAGGCAAACTTAAGTTTTCTTCTATTAACCGGTACAGTTAATTTAAGAAAAATATCAAATATGTTCTTTTTTATTTTCTTGTATATTAATTCATTTCATAAACATTGATTGAGATTCTGGTCCATGCAAATACTGTGATAAATTCTGTAGAGACATGGAAGTTATACCTGCCTAAGGGAGATGAGATGGCAAATCATAATGTAATAGAAAATATGATAATAATATGTAGTGAAATTTTCTTATGAAATTTTAAAGATTAACCAGCAAAACAGTGTATCACCATGTTTTGAGAATTTTAGGTAAAGCATTACCAAAGAGCCCATGTGAACAGATGGGTAGGATTGGTGGGAATTCCCTACTTTGACAAAGGGCAAAGGGACTTTCCATTATTTCAGATGCACAGTCATGAAGAAATTTCATGTTAGGGCACAGCATCTGTTAAACATGGCTAGGTGTGTGGTCCAGAGAGGTTAACTTTAGAAAGATAGAAAAGGTCTATTCGTGAAAGTCCTTTTATGGAAACGTAAGAATTTTATATTCTCAATCTTTATCCAACTTTAAATCATTAAATGAATAACATATGAACAAGATACATTATAAGTGGGTATTGCAGATTGGTACATATCTTGGTTAATGAATAAGGGTTCAGTGGAGGAATAGAAACCATTGTAGGCATTAAGCATAAATGGATTCATTTCAGGGATGTAACAGTTTATAAAACTTTGAGAAGGGTTCTAGAACTGTTGTGTTAAAAAATTACTGCCCTACACCTGCCTCTTAGCATAGACAATACTGTGGCTGGTCCCCACTGCTGCCATAAGTACCTCTTGCCATTCAGGTTTCCTTGAATATCCTTGTCAGCAGAAACAGCAACAGAAATATGGTCTATGCCTCACTTCTACCTGCAAATCTCAAGTTTGTAGAAACTTAATCTCATCTATAACTCTAGCCATGGAAGAGTCTGGGAAATAGAAATTTTAGCTTTCTAGCATCTGTGGTACAGGAAGGCATATAGGAGAATGTGGAAGAGGCTGCCGAGTGCTAGTTGACCAAATCCCCACTGTAACTCTACACCGTTTTCCCAGATACATGTACCACCAAGTGTCACTAAATATTGTTTAGGAAGCATTATGGTAGAAGATAGGAAGCTGTTACAGTCTTCTAAGTAAGATAATGATATGATTTCTCTTGTCTTTGAAAAGATAACTCTCGAGGCAGCTAGAAATCGATTCGACAGTCAGTAATAATGGTTTAAATTAGGCCTAAGTCATGAGGATAGAGAGGGAGCAACTCAGGGATATTTGATGATTTTATTAACATAATAAATTCTCACATTTTATGTAGTTTGTTTATTTAATGAATTAAGTACTTATTTAGTAAAAGATTTGCTGAGAATATAGAAGTGATGACGTATTTCCTGTCATGTTGGGCTGATTTTATGGTGATATAGGCATGTAGATGAGCTTATTGGTTCATATGTCTTTATGGCTTAAATACAAATTTGTGTTTATACACTTATTTATAGATGACTAATTTTAACATTACTTAGACTGTGTTCTTCTGTTAAGATTGGTAATAGTTAAATCTTCCAGATTTGGTGCTTGTTGACTATATAACACTTGACAGACTGCTGCTAAAGCTAAACAGTGAATAGGATGTATGTATTACTTCCTGCCACTTAATATGTTACACGTTGTTTAAGTCCCTTAAGTATATACAGAAATTACTGTGTTCCTAGTAACACTTTGTATAGAATAAGTGTATCTGTGTTTAAGTGCTGTGTAGGGAATTAGAATACAACTCTACTTAGTGACATTCTGAGGGAGTTCAACTTGAACATCGGTATGTCTTGAATACATTTGTTTCAGTCACACTTTTTTTTTTTTTTTTGGCTCCATATTATTTATTTTAAGGTACATTTTCAGGCTCAATTTAATATACCACTCTTCATAATATCTGACCTTACTGTTTACTGAGTTTTAATGTTTTTCGCATGAGTCTCAACTATGACATTTTAGTTATCTTCAGTATAACATTATGCTTTAATATGTCAGCACATAAAGTTTACTTGCTCTCCTGGTATCAGTAAAAACTGAAGTCACTGTCATCTATGATGATCTATATCACCTTAAAATAAATATCTTTATAATAAGGGGTGCCTGGGTGGCTCAATCAGTTCAATGTCCAACTCTTGATTTCAGCTCAGGTCACGATCTCATCATGGGTTTGTGAAGTAGAATGTTGCATCGGCCTCTGTGTCGACAGCACAGACACCGCTTGGGATTCTCTCTCTCCCTCTCTTCGCCTGTCCCCCATGTGCTCATGTGCATGTTCTCTCCGTCCTTCAAAATAAAGAAATAAACATTGAAAAAAAATCTTGGGACGCCTGGGTGGCTCAGTCTGTTAAGCGTCCAACTTCGGCTCAGGTCATGATCTCACCGTTTGTGAGCTCAAGTCCCGCATTGGGCTCTCTGCTGTCAGCACAGAGCCTGCTTCAGATCCTCTGTCTCCCAGTCTCTCTCTGCCCTTCCCGTGCTCATACTCTCCCTGTCTCTCTTTCAAAAGTAAAATAAACACTTGGGGCTCCTGGAAGGCTCAGTTGATTGAGCATCCAACTTTGGCTCGGGTCATAATCAACATCTTGCAGGTTTGAGCCCCGCATCTGGTTCTGTGCTGACAGCTCAGAGCCTGGAGCCTGTTTCAGATTCTGTGTCTCCCTTTCTCTCTGCCCCTCCCCCATTCACATTCTGTCTCTCTCTGTCTCTCAAAACAGAATAAAAGTTAAACATTTAAAAAAATTAAAAAAAATCTTTATAATAAAAGCATATGAACAACAATAGTTAGGAATTTAATTTCAGTCAAAGGTAATGTTTGAGCTTCATGATAAATGCACTGTTGGCATTCTTAAAATTTTCCTGGGGTCTTTTTAATTTAATTCTAGAAATAGGATTTGTTTTCCTCTATGTTTTTATAGCTTTTCAAGTAAAAAGATTTTATTTGAGTGGATTGTACTAAATAACAGGTCACTTATCTATTGCTGCATATCAAAACATCCCAAAACTTGAGAAGCTAAAATAACAGCCATTTTGTTTGCTCATAATTTTGTGGGTCAGCACTTGGGTCGAGCTTAGCAGAAGCAGTCTTTCCTTGTAGTCACTTATGCAACCACAGTTATCTGGCTGCTCTACTGGGTTGGGTGATCTAGCTTGCCTTACATGTCTGGTGGTTGGTGCTGGCTGTGGGCTGGGTCAGATTCTCCCAACAGGTTACACTGGGCTTCATCATACGTCACCTGGGTTCTAAAAGCACAAGAAACAGGTCAAGGCCGAATGTGCAAGTGCTTTTCAAATTCCTGCTTGTGGCACAGCTGCCCATGTCTCAGTGGCCAATGGAAGTCACAAGATCCTAGAGTCAGTGTTGGGAGAGACCATATAAGGGGCGGGATACAGGGAGAGAGAGAAGATCTCTTGAGGGACATTACTATAGTAATGTAGTGATACTTAGTTCATTGATGAAACTTTACTGTTTTCAGTGTTTCTTTGTATCTGTTGATCTGGACTCTTTAAATTTGAAATCTGTTTGTCTGAAAGCTATTCAGTGCCATTTGTTTCATGACTACTTTACTGAAAAATAGTAGATTTCTATCATGGACCACTTTCTTAGAAACATTAACAACAAATCTCTCTCTTCTCTCTCTCTATGTATATACACACATACACACATGTACATATGTACACACACATAATATGTATATATAGTTTTAAGTGCTCCAATTGGCCTTTCCCTAAATCAGTGGCATGGTATTTTATTTGGTCGCATGGAATTTTAGTTTTCTCACTGTTCCTATTCCCACATATTCAGAGCCGTTAAAATTTGCTAATTAAGAAACTGTCAGTTTAATTGTGATAAAAACGACTTGACTTTCTTCCTTCTCAAATGAGTCAAATAACGAGGGTAGTTATGGTACAGAGTAATTTTTAAATTTGGTACATTGTACAAATACACTCCCATTATTTCTATATAAGACTCATTCTAGGGACCATATTAAAGCCTTGGTGCCAGATCATTAAGTGAACATTTTAATTAAGTCCCTTCTTAAAATGTTAAGTAGTAGTTTTTACTTCTGAAAACAAAGATGCTTAAAATTTTTCAGCAGTGTCAGTTGGTTTTATAATTGAGAAAAAACTTATGGTAGCTAATACTGAAAAGGTGAATCTAGGGAAAAGTTCTAGATTTTTTGCTGAACATTGAAGAATTTATTCCTTTTTAAAAATTTTTTTTAACATTTATTAACATTTATTTTTGAGACAGAGAGACAGAGCATAAGCAGGGGAGGGGCAGGGGGGGAGGGAGGGAGGGAGGGAGGGAGGGAGAGAGAGAGAGAGAGAGAGAGAATGAGAGAGAATGAATATATCCAAAGCAGGCTCCAGGCTCTGAGCTGTCAGCACAGAGCCCAGTGTGGAGCTGGAACCCATGAACTGTGAGATCATGATCTGAGCCGAAGTCGTTATCAACTGAGCCACCCAGGTGGCTTATTTATTCTTTTTTATTTATTCTTAATTATTTATTCTTATTCTTTAAATTTATACTTATTTCTTTAAATACTTAAGAAACAGTATGCTGTTGCACTGGGAACAGAAAATATTGTATGAATACATCACAAATCTCTGGCCTTAAGATAAGTTTAAATTTCTTAAGCATATTATTTAAACAATTTTGTTAGTATTAAAATCAAAGATGGGTCATGTCATTGTATTAGCAATGTCATTAGTTACTGCTTTTCTAGAGTGAAGAATAAAGGAGAATTGCATAATAGTGGAAAAGATGGGAAGTTACATATTTCTGATTTTTTTTTTTTTTTTGGGGAGCCAATCGTTATTTTGGCTTATTTATTTTGAAATTATTTTTGAATTTTCAAAACATTTAGCTCTATTCATGTTTTAGTTTATAACACATTTCAAATGAAGTGGTTGTTTTTATGATGTTTATTGCATCGTTCATTTTCTATTTGGCTTGCTATTGATACTTTTATGTAGCTTAAGTAGTTAAAATTTGCCTATAACTTCTAGTTGGTAGACTATCACGTGATAATTAGCTAACATTTATTGAACACTTCTCTGCTTCAGGCCCCATGTTAAGCATATACCATGCTTTGTCTTATTGGAGACTCAGGGGAACACTGTCAGGTAGATGTCCTTTACTGCTTAGAAACTGAGGTTCTGAGAGATTAAGTGGTTTATCAGAAGTCTCATGCTTGATAAGTAACAGAGCTGGAAATTAAATACAGGCAGTCTAATTCCAGAGCTTGTGCCTATGTATTATCAGAATCACAATCTATATGCATAATCGCTAAATCCATAAGTCTCTGAAAACACAAAATTTTAAAACCGTTTTATTTAGGGTATAATAAACATATAATACGCTCCACATAAAGTGTACAGTTTGATAAATTGACACATACATACGCGGATGAAACTGTCACCATAATCAAGATAACAAACATACACGTCACCCCAAAATATTTCCTTGTCCTCATCCCTCCCCTCTTCTATTTCTAGCCTCCACTCCTGCAATCTGCAGGTAACATTAATCTGCTTTCCATTACAATAGTTTAGTTTGCCTTTCGTATTGCATATAAGTTGTATATAAATGGAATCGTACAATGTGTCTTTTTATCTGGTTTCTTTCCCTCATGATAAGGATTTTGATATTCATCAATGCATGTATGAGTAGTTTATTCCTTTTTACTACTGAATACTATTGTTAAGAGTATATACCACTTACCTGTTGATGGACATTTGGATTGTTTCCAGTTTTTGGCTGTTACAAAGCTTTTTTGTAACATGTGTACAAGTTTTGTATAGATTATGTTTCCCTTTCTCTTGGGTAAATACCTAAATACAGTAGGTGTATGTTTAACTTTTTAAGAAACTGCCAGTGACTATAGTTAATAACACTTTTTATATATTTGAAGCTTGCTAGGAGAGTAGGAGATCTTAAAAGTTCTAAACTAAGAAAAAATATTTCTAACTATATGTGTGGTGATGAATATTTCAGCTAGACTTGCTGTGATCATCTTGCAATATACACACATATCGACTCATTGTATATATTTGAAACTAATATAATATTACATGTGAATTATATCTCAGTTAAAAAAACTGCCAAAAATCATACCTTAAAAATATTTAATGTGTTTGTGAGATACTACCATTTTAGGTGATCTACAAAATTTGCATTATATATTTTTTTGAAATCCAGAAAATTCAGAATTCTGAAACCTATATGGCCCTGGATTTTCAGAAAGGTACTGTGGACTGCTTAGTATTTTGTGAAGTCATATGGGACTATAAAACGTTTTTTTGATGCAACAGACATTTTTGTGCTTTGTTTAATATAGAAAATCCCTTTAGAAATATGACATGTTATTATATAAAACCCTCAACAAGAAATACAGACGATGAACCTTAAATAATTATTTAAATGAACATTCCCTCTAGGAGGTAGACCATGAGTTGCATGTACATTTATTTGATAAGTATTTTCATCTTGAAAATTTTCTGTAATGAAATTGTGTTCATGGGAATAACAATGTTGTGTATGCTATATCTTGCTTAAAACCTAGTACCAGTATTGATGGCCTAGTACTAATTATTACTGTATGTTATTTGAAGTGCTGTTCTATTGAAAATTTGAATATATTTTGAGAGGCACAATAAATAGGTAGTCTAAAAAAATGAGCATTATATGATTTCATAACATACTAATTTTTTGGGCTAAAAATAAGTGCTACAAAAAGGACAAGATAGTTTCCATTCTTTATCTTGAAGTCAAATGATCTAAGAATAGAAAGTGTTTGGAATTACTGGAATGATAATAAACCTTAATATGTGCGTGTAAATTATAATTTGTTAATGGAGTCCTGTCATATCATTATGACAGAGGAGAAGAGCATTGTCTAAGTGTGAGAATAGGGGATCTCTGCACTCCCTGAGGCTTACAAGTTGCTGAAGAAGGTAGACCTTAACTGTCTTAACAAGGCAAGCCTGATAGAGATAAAAATCATTGGGCTATCAATTTGAATAAAGGTGTATTTGAACTGAATCTTGAATAGAAGAAAAATATGAACGGGAAGAGCCTTTTGCCTGGAAGGAATGGTAAGCACAGGTACTGAGATAGATGAGTGTGTTTAATAACTCCTGAGGAATATAATAATACCTAGGGTCATGTGGGTATTAATGGTTTGTGGTTCAATGGTTAAATATGTGATGCGCCTAAAGTAACACAGTGGATGACATAGCCAGATTTGAAACACATGGTAACTTTAAAACTCATCTTCTTTCTGTCAAGCCATCATGTCTATCTACTATAAGGCCTTCTGTTTGACATATAAGTTGAATTTGTATGTCGAATATTAATCACACGGACCCCTGAGTGGCTCAGTCAGTTAAGCATCTGACTCTTGATTTCAGCTCAGGTCATGATCTCAGATCGAGTCCTGCGTCAGGCTGTCCACTGACAACACAGAGCCTGCTTGGGGATTCTATCTTTTCCTCTCTCTGCCCCTCCCCCACTCATCTTCTCTAAATAAATAAATAAACTTAAAAAAATAAATTAAAAAAAATGTTAACCACAATGAGTGGATAAATCTGGTTTCGTATCATTTTTGCCTTTCCTAAATTAGACATCATGATTAACCCTCTAATACAATTAACAAAAGTTACAGACGTTTTTCTAATTTCCTTTTTGGTTATATTTTCTCTTGCAGGGTTACATTTTGCCATCTGCCTTTCCAGAGTAAGTGGCTCTATGTGGGCACTGAACGAGGTAATATACATATTGTCAATGTGGAGTCCTTCACACTCTCAGGCTACGTCATTATGTGGAATAAAGCCATTGAACTGTGAGTTTGAGCAAATATTCCATATCTGAAAGTATCAGGACCGTGTATGATATCTTTATATAATAGCTAATGAGTAAATCCGTGTGGAATTAAATATGTCAGACATTCTTGATATTAAACACAGATTTATTAGCCTTTTCTAAATATTATACTATTAACAGTTTGTACATTTAAATGTTCTGTATATATATAGATAGATAGATATGTGATCATATGTATATATAAACCTGTGTATGTATGTACCAATTGTAGCATAAGTTTAATGAAACAATTATTAGGTGAAAAACACTCCCAATTTTTTTTTCTGTACTTTTATCTTCTGTTTATTTTTCTTTCAGATGTTAGTCATACCCCACTAAGTTGATTTCATGACCCACTAATGGGTTGCCACCAGTGTTTAGAAAACATTGATCTAAACCGGTACTTGATATGTTTAAATAACTGACAAATATAATGTAAATGTTTACAATATAATATTGCAGAATTTGACAATTTGTTAATTTTGATGTAATGATGATTGTTTTCATTTAACAATCCTTAATTTTGATATGATGATTGTTTTCATTTAACAGTAGCAACAAAAACAGGGTTCAGCTGTAAGGCCTTAAGGATCTTTAGCACTAACTTTGCACTTTGTTTTAGAATCTTATCTTTATATCTTTTTTAATTTTTTTTTTAACGTTTATTTATTTTTGAGACAGAGAGAGACAGAGCATGAACGGGGGAGGGCCAGAGAGAGAGGGAGGCACAGAATCTGATACAGGCTCCAGGCTCTGAGCTGTCAGCCCAGAGCCTGACCTGGGGCTTGAGCTCACAGACTGTGGAATCATGACCTGAGCTGAAGTCGGATGCTCAACCACTGAGCCACCCAGGCACCCCAACTCTTATCTTTATATCTTATTTCAGGTTTTTTCTCATATTATTTAGACATAAAAATAAAAATGTATGGACATTGACAAAATTCATTTTCGATGTTTCGTTTGTTTTTAAAAATTTTTTTAACATTTATTTTTGAGAGACAGAGAGACAGAGCATGAGTGGGGGAGGGACAGAGAGAGAGGGAGACACAGAATCCGAAGTAGGCTCCAGGCTCTGAGCTGTCAGCACAGAGCCCAATGAGGGGCTCAAACTCACAAACCGTGAGATCATGATCCGAAGTCGGATGCTTAACCTACTGAGCCACCCAGGTGCCCCATCTTTTGTTTGTTTTTAAACAAATAGTTCTGTATTATTGCATTCCACAGAATTTGACATAAGGATAAATTTGTGGCATCACTCTTAAGCAACGTCTTAGTCAACTATTATAATGTACTAAGCCTGGTTTTTCTTCCTGTGGCAGTAATGTTATCATATCTCAGTGCCTTGGTCCAAGGTGTGGGTTTTTGTGGTTGTTCTTTGAGTTGATCACAGCATCCACTAGGTTGGCCTGGTGCAGATAGATGTCTGTATGGTTTCACAAAGGTCTCATGAAGTGGGCTGGTGTCTCAACCCTTGGAATTTATGAATAGGGAGGTGCTTATTCCTACTGTATGGGCATAAATTCAGCTCCATTCTTATCTATATGACTTCTTTTTCTCTGAGCATGTATACAGTGGCATTAGTTTTGTTGTTTTGTTAAAAAAAATAATAGAATTTTTCCTATTTTTTTTGTGGGTGAACTATGGAACTATGGATGCTCCAGTTGGAGGCTAGAGTTGAGTAAAATAAGATAGCAATATTTTAGATGATGCTTATTTAAAAATATTAATTCTGAGAATTCTACCATGAGAATAGATTTTTTTGTGTGCTAAAATACTACATTGAATATTCCTATACAGAAAGTGTACTTGTAAATTTTGTGGATTTGTATCAATGTCACTATTTTTCCTCTGATTGCTATGTTTTGTTTTAGTTTTTATTTAAATTCCAGTTACTTAACATACAGTGTAATATTAGTTTCAGCTACACAGTATAGTGATTGGGCACTTCCAGTGCTCATCACAAGTGGCCCTTTAGTCCCCATCACCTATTTAACTCATCCCCCACCCAAATTTTCCTCTGATTCCTATTTTGATCCATAGTAAGAACTATACATTTCTTACCGATTACTTACTGAATTGTTCTCACCCTTTATAAATACATCTTTATCGTCCATTCATTGGTTTCATTATAATGAATATATAGTTGTATTGAAATTTTTAATTGAGAAAAAAAAAGTCTTGCTAACTTTTCTTTTTTAGGTCATCTAAATCTCACCCAGGACCCGTTGTCCATATAAGTGATAACCCAATGGATGAAGGAAAGGTAGAATTTTTTCCTAAAAAATGACTTATTACTTAAATGCATGGATCTTGGTATTTTTTAAAAAATATGCAAACTGTTCTAGTGCCACATGTATTTACCTTGCAAAGTTGACATTTCTAACAAATGTTGTCCATCATAGACATTTACTGGTTTATTTAAATATTATGAAGAACAAGTGAAAGAATTAGAATCATTTATAATTTTAAAGAACACAAAAAAACCCTAAGACAAATAAAATGTAATAAGTACAATTCAAAGTTATTTATTTTTGGCATATTAAGATTTTGTGGAAATCTGGCAAAAACTGTTTTCTTTGCTTTCGAATTATTTTTAACACTTTATACAAATTTTGTAGCATTTAGCACATAATGCCTTATGTTAGAGGTGTCTCTGTACTCCTCACTCTTCAGTTTTTCTTCATAGATAGCTTAGATTAATAATGTAGAGATTTTTTAAAATATTACTTCACTTTTTATACTCAAAACCAGTTTCATATAGTCAGTATCTAGCTATTGTTTAGATTTGTTAATACATTTAAAAATAAAAATTCCTTTTCCATGAATCTCTTACTTAAATAGTTTTATGATATCATCCTACATAAACGCCAGGAAGTTTATCACTATCAAAAGTCAGTGAAATGAAACTTCTAGATTTTGTGAAGGTTTTTCCTTTCCTCAACTAATGGGAGTGGTCTGGCCTGTGTGTTGTATAACACTATTCTTTTATTTGCTACTGGGAAAACAAAGGCATAGCTCTACTGTTTGGAGTTAGCTTGTAATCATACAAATGTATGCTTTGAGAGAAACTTCACAGGAAGCAAGTTACAGTAACCTATATCTACACTTTATTTATTTGATACAAGGTACTTGTTTAGAAGCCTTTAGGTGGGAGGCATGGCAAGAGAATTGAAAACTTCCCTCCCTTCTTTCTGGATTCAGTCACTAAGTCATTTAATCATTTCTTTGCAGTGTCTGTTTTTTATTCAACCTCATTACGGCCACTGTAGTTCAAGCGTTCCAACCCATTCATGAGTCGTTTCCAGATCAGTCTTCCTAGAATGCTGTTTTAATGTTATTGCTCTCCTTGTTGAAAAGCTTTTGGTGGTTCTGCAGTATCTAACAAGATACAGTTTCCTTAAAACATAGCTCCTAGGTTCCACTGTCTTTCATAACACCTTCACCTGAATGCTCTGCTGAAGCAAATAGTTATTGTTTCCCAGATGTGAGCTGTTCTTTGCTGCCTACCTGCCTCCTGTATGGGAGTCCCTTTGTATGCAATGCTTTTCCACTGAATGCTGTCTGCTGAATTCGTACCCACATTTTGAGGCTTAGATTAAATATATATCTTTCGTGATATCTTTGCTGTTAATCCTGACTAAAAATGCTTTCTCTCACTTTCAAATCCATTAGCACCTTAGTTGTGCAAGTTTTACAGTACTTGTCACCTATTGCCATGTATTAGAAATATGTGCATATCTCACATCCCCTGCACTCGAGAGACCCCTTGAGCATAGAGAGATTTACAAAGGTTTATGTTTCCCATAGCACCTGACATAGAAATAGTAATTCCTCAGTATATACTTAATTTATTGTATAAATAAATTACGTATAGCTGCTTGTATCATCCTCACTTTTTGAAACCTGGCATTATGTTATTCTCCTTAGTTTCCAGAGTTAATCTCATCTAAACGTTGTTGAAATATTAAGGTACTAGACTAGTTTATATTGTCTAACCTTTGATTTCTAATAGAAAAGCCCACTTTGTATCAGTGACTCTTCTGCTGTTTCCAAAGATCTTTGTAACATTGTGTCACTAAAGAAAGGCGACGGGGCAGATTCCTTCGAAGCTAACCTTATAGGAGATGCCACCACAGTAAGCAAAGGCCTTGGCTAGGGAAGGTTAGGCGTTAGTGTAAACTTACTTAGGATAGTAACAGTAATGACTGCCACTTACTGAATTCTGCTTTGTTTTGGGCACCGTGCTTTCTACTTTATATGCACTATTTTACTCGATCCTCTTAACAGTTTGTAAGTTAGTTGTCTTCCTGAATTTACAGATGCTGAGGCAGACACTTGGTGTGATTACGTGTTCCAGAGGTACAAAGCTAGATAGCGACAGAGCTGGAATTTTGAATACTGATCGTTCTGATTCCATCCCCAGAGTTATTGATGTTGCAGAGAGTCCCATTCATATTGAGTGTACCCACTAATTTTTTTAGGAGAGAAGAAAATAAAAGGAAACTGCTCAACAGTATGTAAATTAACATCTCTGAGAAAAGATTCTAGCGGGAATTAATATTGAAAGAATTTTCCATGTTTAAATACCATATCTTTTAAGTTAGCTCTTCTATTTTTATAATATTTAGGAGATTATGGGGATTAAAGTCTAACCTGTTGACACAGATTTCTAACATTCTTAGGATATTAGAGCAGGCTAGAGATGTTAAAACTTACTATAACCCTCTTATGTTATTAACATCTGGATGGATAAAATTACTTCCTTAATGTTAAATGGCTACTAAGTAACAAATCTAAGACGAGAGCTTAAGGGACCTATGTCCTGAGCAATCCCGTGCTGTTTACACTGTATATCAACTCTTAAGTTTTATCCTTTTCCATCTCTTATTCCTGAAGTTTCTCTATTACTTCCCCCTCAGAAAATGCCATGTTACTTGTCTTAAGGTATTTAGAGGGACTAGGAGAAGGTAAAGGAAACAAATACCAGTTTTTCCAGAAGGAGTATGTATCTCACATTGTCTAGAAAAGAACAGTTTGTATTAGCAAAATTAACTATACTTCCTGACAAGGTGGGGGAAAGTTTGTTAGCTTCAATGATTGTCTTTTCAGATACCCCTGAAGTCTGAAACCCACAAAATTGCTATTTCATTAAAATTATTGGGACCGCCCCAGACTTTGTTCATATCCCCAGATTACATTACAACTATTAGCTACCTACTAGTCATTTATGTGTTTATTAAACAAATATTTATTGTCTTCTGTGTACTAGGCAATATAATAGATATTAGAGACATACAGATGAAAATGCATGTGTTGGCATAGGAGAAGGAAGATCTTAGTCTATCTAGAGAAATGGGGGGTTGGCTTACCCAAGGGAGCATCACTAAATTGAGACTTAAAAATGAATAGAAGATCACTCAGAGAATAAAAGAGAAGGAGGTTTCAAGCAAAGGGAATACTGAGATTTGAAAAAGTCAAGTTCAGGGGTTGTGGGCAGAAGAGGTTTGATAGACAGTGGACAGTCTGTAAAGCAAGGACATGCATTCCATTCTGGAATTTATTTATTCCCTCCCAAAATATATTAAGTACCTACAACATATCAGTCAGGCTCAGTGTCTTACGGTGGTGGTGAACAAGATAAGACCAGTCCTTGCCTAAATAGACTAGTATTATAGTCAGTAAGAAAATTCAGCTAAGGAAAAGGCCACTATTGTGTAGCGATCCTTCAGATTAAAAAAATGTACAGAGTGCTGTTGAAGGACATAGGAATGGGATTGACTTACGTTTGGCAGGTCAAGGAACGCTTCCCAGAGGAAGTAATAGCTGAAACAACATCTAGATGTTAGTAGGATTGGTCAGGCAAAGAGGGAGACATTGAAATGTGGCCCAGGTGGGAAGGCAGCAGAGGTAAGAGAGCATGAACGGAGAGATGTGCTGGAGTGTATTGGGTAAGAGGGATGTGACAAGGAACGAAGCTGGAGAGGTAAGCAGCAGTCACACCATAGTAAATCTTACAGGTCATAGTACTCAGTTTGGACTTTATCCTAAAAGTAATGGTAAGACAATAAAAAAGTTTAAATGAAAGCATGCATTTCCATAATCAGGTTTGCGTTTTAGAACTGTTAAAACACTAGCTACAATAGGGAATGAGTTTAAAAAGGAGCAAAACTGGGGTCGGGAGACTGGGAGACCAGAAAAAAAAAACTTTGTGTCTTGAACCAGGAGAGAGGTATTGGAGGTGGGGGAAAGTGGAGAGATAATGGAACGTAATTTTAAAATCACCAGATGATTTTCCCTGATGAGGGAGACGAGAGTTAGGGATGATCCTCCAGATGTTTGTTTGAGCAACTTAATGAACATTAAGACAGGAAATAGGGAGACACAGTGTAGGGGGAAAATAACAAATTCACTTTTGGACACGTTTACTTTGAGGCTCTTACGGAGTTAGTAAAGGGAGCCGTGACCACTGGAATTGAGTCTGAATCTCATGAGAAGGATCTAGGCTGGATATAACTTGGAACTTATCAACAGATAGATGAGTAAGTGAGATTATCTAAAATGTGTTGAATTAGGAGAGTTTGTAAACTCGAAAGCACCTACAAATGTTAATTTTTAGTTAGTAATTTATTATGTTATATTAATTAATGAAAATGTACACACCGGACTTCAAAATGGTACTGTTTTCTTTCTCAATAACTAGTTATATATGTTGAGTCACTAATCATCAAACATATATGTATGTAATATATAATATTAATATATAATACATAATATACTGCAGTGCAGTATCCTCATTCATATGATTAGCAATGAAGATGTTTAATTATAATTTTATACTTAAAATGTGAATGATAATATTTATCTTTATTGTCAGCAAATAAATGTTTCACATAATTAATATCATTCCTAGGTCATATGGCATTTTCTTTTATTACAGCTTTTGATTGGCTTCGAATCTGGAACAGTGGTGTTATGGGACCTCAAATCAAAGAAAGCCGACTACAGATACACATATGATGAGGTAATAACATTAGTTTTGCTACTCAAACGTTATTTTTGTCATTTTTCTACTTCAGAACAGCTTCTCTAAGAACTTAATTGGTGATTTTAGTTGAGGCAACCTTTGTAATTGTAACACTTTTTAAATATATAAAACAGATAATCACATAGCTTAAATGATTTAAAAAACAAAAAAATCTCTTCTCCACCCCTGTCTTTTGGCCTTCTAATCCCTTTAACCCTGGGACTAGTGTCAGCCGTTTATCTCGTTGGTTCTCCTAGAAGTATTCTGTCATTTACCAGCAAATTAATAAATGTATCCTATTTTTTTTTATTATATACAAGTCATAGTAAACTGTAGACAAGTATAGTTTCACTTGTTTTAAGTTCCAAAGAAAGGGGTGCCTGGGTGGCTCAGTCAGTTAAGCGTCTGACTTCGGCTCAGGTCACGATCTCGCTGTCCGTGAGTTCGAGTCCCGCGTCGGGCTCTGTGCTGACCCCTCAGACCCTGGAGCCTGTTTCAGATTCTGTGTCTCCCTCTCTCTCTGCCCCTCCCCCATTCATGCTCTGTCTCTCTCTGTCTCAAAAATAAATAAACGTTAAAAAAAAAAATTAAAAAAAAAAAAAAGATCCAAATAAAGATTGATTGTGGTTGACCAATGTCTTTTAAGTCTCACAAACTGTAGGCCTCTCCTCACCTTTTGCCTTCCCTCCTTGCTGCATTCCTTCTTTCTTTTTTAAATTTTTTTTAACGTTTATTTATTTTTGAGACAGAGAGAGACAGAGCATGAACAGGGGAGGGGCAGAGAGAGAGGGAGACACAGAATCTGAAACAGGCTCCAGGCTCTGAGCGGTCAGCACAGAGCCCGACGCGGGGCTTGAACTCACCGACTACGAGATCATGACCTGAGCCGAAGTCGGACGCTTAACCGACCGAGCCACCCAGGCGCCCCTGCATTCCTTCTTTATGGCCATTTATTTGTTAAAGGTAGAGTCTCCCAAAGACTAGATTTTTCTGGCTCCGTCCCTCTTGTGTTTAACTTTTTTTTTTTTTTTTTGCCCTTAGATTTCCTATAAAATGGATAGTATGCTGAGGCTTGATCGAATTCAGATTCATTTTTCATTTTTAGCGAGACTTCTTCATAAATGATGCTGATGCTTTTCTGTTAGGTGGAGTGTTAGTGTCTGTGAGGTGAGCAGGCAGTGTTGTTCAAGGCCTAGATTTATTAATGGATAGAGGTTGCAAAACGAAGGTGTAATTCTGTAATTCCTCCTCTACTTATTAACTCAGACACTTGAGTGTAAAGAGAAACTTCTCATCTACTATTTGGTTAATAGTAGTACAGTTCTTAAGAAAAGCGTCAATGATTCTCTCATTTTACTTCGATATTTACTCTAAAGGGGTTGTTCTCTAGTAATCTCAATGATGACCAATTTGTTCTTGCTTCTAGTTTCACTATGTACTTAAGGATTTAAACATGTTTGCTTTCCTTTGACGCGTTGAAGTTACTATTCTTACTGATTTTCAGATTGTTCCATTTTTGGTCAGTGAACCTCCTCCTTTTGGTTCCTGAATTCTTTGGTGATAATAGTCATGGATAGCTTCCCTGCCATTATTATAACAAAGTGTACCTATTAATTTTGCATATTTTTGTTTCAAACTTAGGATGTTTTTATGAAATGTGGCTCAGTCAGTGTGAAATGGTATCCAGTAACTGTAATCTGGGGATTAGTAAGGGTCATGATTTCTAATTCAATGACTAGAGCTAGGAGGTGTATCAGTGGTTTTTCTTGTTTTTAAGATAAAATATGTCATGTCTTCGTATTGATGCTTTCAGTTACTTAAATAGCAGATGACATTGAGAAAATATAGTAATACTTGGAATACTTTATTAATATTTGCATAGTATCTTTGTAAGCAGAACTAAAAGAGAATTTCCTTTGTTTTCATAGCAGCATACTTTGTGTCTATTTTTTTCATAGTTTTTTAAGTTTTTATTTATAAGCAGCGTGTGGCTCAATAATCAAGATCTCGTTGAAAGTATAAAAAAATATTTTTAACAGAAGGTTCCTATAATTTCATTGAAAGTTTTGACCTGTAAATCTATTTTCTACATTAAAGTCAGAGCAGATTTTAAAAACTAAATTGAACGAGATGATAGTAAACGTTGATAGTTTAAAATAGTTCAAGATTAAATCGAATGAGATAATAGTAAACGTTGACCTGTATATGAGTGGAGCTCTTAAGTTTCAGTTATGTGGTTTTGTGCTGCCCTTAGCAGTTCTGCCATATTCCAGTAGGGCAGCTTTTAAAGTCAATTGACCATGAAGAACTAGGAGTGTTATCAACTTGAGTTGAGAAGTTATTTAAAGAGGACCTAGGAGAGTGATTTTATTTTTGGGTTTTGTGTGTGTGTGTGTTTTTTTTTTTTGCAGACAGAATAATATTAGAACAAAAATTGAAAGGTTACATACTTTGGTCATATAAAAATATTTCTCAGATAGTTTTTAAGTGGCTCAGAGGTATAAAATAACTTTCTAATCAAAAAAGGGTCTCTTCAGATTTTAAAAATCATCTCATTACTGTGAGAGATGGGTAACATGTTGGAGCTGAGTCTGAGGTTTTTTTTTTTTTTTTTTTTAGTTGATCTTAGTTCCAAATCTATGTTTCTGTCTTAGAGTTTTAGTTGATTTAAAAAATCTGTTCTAGGGGCGCCTGGGTGGCTCAGTCGGTTAAGCGGCCGACTTCGGCTCAGGTCATGATCTCGCGGTCCGTGAGTTGGAGCCCCGCATCGGGCTCTGTGCTAACAGCTCAGAGCCTGGAGCCTGCTTCAGATTCTGTGTCTCCCTCTCTCTCTGACCCTCCCCCATTCATGCTCTGTCTCTCTCTGTCTCAAAAATAAATTAAAAAAACCTTAAAAAAATTAAAAAAAAAAAAAGAATGTTTAAAAAAAAATCTGTTCTAATCTAATGCAACCAATTTTTTTTCTGATGGGATATTGATTGTAACTACTTGATAATTTAAGTTTAGCTATAGTTTATTCTGAGAAACTATAAGAATACATTGTTTTCGTGAATGTGTTGCTAATACATATATCACTATTATATCATCCTCATGCTGGCTTAAGGAATAAAAAGAATTAAAACAGTGTCAATATTGTATTAAATTTCATTTGCATTATAAGAGGGCTAATGGGAATGTAAAGGTTGTAACATGTTGACTTTAGCTTGGAAAATAGGAAAAGGTTAAAGTTGAAAATTATAATATTGATTGTATATAGCTTGGTGTTGAGATTTTCTTTCTAAAAGTGGAATTCTTCACCCCTCTTCTATAGGCTATTCACTCTGTTGCTTGGCATCATGAGGGAAAACAGTTTATTTGCAGTCATTCAGACGGCACCTTGACTATATGGAATGTGAGGTCCCCAGCTAAACCTGTACAGACAATCACTCCACATGGTAAGAATGTATCCCTTTGAACGCTACAAAAATTGTGTACATTAAACTGTTTTGAATTTGGATTTTTTGTTTTGTTTTTGAGGATAAGGATGAGGGTTTTTTTAAGGAAATTAAAAATATATACACATATGGAAATAAAATGTAACAACCAGCTAATAAACTCTCTAAGTGTATTTACAGTTGATACTTCAAATTTGAACTTTGAGCAAATGAATGGCACATTGTCTTCTGAATATTGTTGGTCCAGTAGTCCAAAAAGTGAATAATTTTGTGAAAGATATAGGACTTACTTTAAGCCTTTCTCATCTTAAAGTTATCACTTCCAAGTTGCATGCAGCTTGTGTGTGTGCAGCTTGTGTGTGTGTGTGTGTGTGTGTGTGTGTGTGTGTGTACTGAAACACTTTGAACTCTACATAAGGTAATTTTATGCATTGAAGAATTATGTCAAAGGTTCCCAAGGTCACCCCAAGTTTGATGATTTACTAGTGAGACTCCCAGGACTCAGCAAAGGGATGAAGAGTAAAATCAACAAACGGAAAAGGTACATGAGGTAAAGTCTGGAGGAAGCTTCCAATAGCCCTCTCCCAGTGAAGTGACACAGGACATGTTTACTTGTTCTAGCAATGAGTTGTTACCAGATATGTGAAATGTTGTTTAACATGGAACCTCGGATGAGCCCAGGGGTTTGGAGTTTTTATTGGAGTCTCTCCACCAACACTTTCTGCTTTAGCGCATACCAAAATTTCAGATGCCCAGAAAGAAAGCAGGGATTCGTCATAAATTGTTTTGTTCATACAGACAGCTTAGGCACACTGTGTCACCCTTATCAGAATCGGAATTGTGGAAACCATCTCAAAAGCCAGTTACCAGATGCCAACCAAGAGCTAACCCTGCAAGCCAACCTTTCTAGGGATAGCAGTCTCAAGCTTGCTGTGTTAATTCTTTTCTGCGCAAGCTCTATTGACAGAACCTCTTAAGAAGGTTTTATTAGGGTGTTTATGAAGAGATTATGAAGGCCTTCTTTGAGTTTTGAATGAAGCTTAGGAATTTGTATTTCTTTATTAATCTGCATTCTCCAACCACCCTAAGAGATTCTTAACCAGTGAATTTAGGGAGATTAAAGGAATTGTTATTTTTTGGTAGTATATTGAAAAATATCCTGTAGTATTGCTAATATTTTATTTTTTGCTTTAAAATGATCAGTTCCTACTTTAAAAAAATATTAATCTAAATTATTGCAACATAGAAATTAAAGAAACAGTAAAATTAACGGTTTATCTACCTGTGTCAGGATGGGTTTTTAGAGTTGTTTTCTAGAAAAAAATAGTAATTCTTAAAGCCACACATTGTGATATACTTTACCATTGCTTTGTGGTAGCAGTCTTCCAGAAAAACTATTTTAAATTTGCAACAGGTGTATTTATGTGTGCATCCAGAGGATAGCCCTTAATGATTAAGGTTCCAGTTTTTCTTAATATATTTTCATTTTTTATTAGTGCCTAGTTCTCTAGTCTTGGTGATACTCCTAGGAATTCCCTTAAATTTTAGGATCTCCTAAGACCTCTACATCCTAAGAATCCTGAAAACCAAAAAGTGGATGATTAGTTTCAAACCTTTCATTTCAAATCCAGGAGAAAATGAAACTAGTATCAAAGATGATAGAAATATACAACATTGGTTTTGCAGTTTTAAGTTTATCTAAATTTTTATCTTTTTACGTAAGAATGGTACTTTTTTTTCTTTTTAACGGTTTGAGAGTAAGTTGTTGACATACTGCTCAGTCACCCCCAAATATTCCAGTATCTATTTCTTACAAATAAGAACATTCTCCTGTATCACCACCTTTTGCCTTTTATCAAAAGGGTCTATATGCAGATTACATTTAGTTGTCATGTTTCTTCAGTGTCTTTCCAACTGGAACAGTTCTTGAGCCTTTTCTTGATTTTCATAACTGACAAATTTTGAATATTGTAGGTTAGTCATTTTATAGAATATGCCTGCATTTAGTTTTGTCTGATGTTTTTTCATGCTTAGATTCAGATTGCACTCTCTCAAAAGGTTTGCTTTCTTTTTGCTGCCTTCCAAGTGGAACTTGTGTTTGATTTGTCCACATTGATGGTATCTTATACCTTGGTCCCTTGATTAAACTTCTGTCAGAGCTCTCTATTACAGCATTCGTTTTCCCTTTGAAATTGATAACTATTTTAACTTGTATTTGTAATCAGTAAATATTTTGATTTGAAGGGAGTACTTTGAGACTGTATCAACATACTGTACCTCCTCAAAATTATACCCTCTGTTTTTAGCACCCATTGTTGTTTCTTGGCTGGATTAACTTTACTGTGATAATTGCCAAATGTTGACTTTCTTGTTTAATCTTGATCCCTTTTTATGCCAAAATCTTAGCTCTTTGAGAGCAGATTTTCAGAAGTGGCATAAAGTTTCTATAGAGTTTGTAGTATCTTAGCAAAGTCACTAGCTAAAATTATTTTTAAATGAATAAGACAGAATATTTGTAGTAATATGTTCTTTTCAAAATTAGAATCCAAATAAAGTGTAAATAAGTTTTTTCTGTGGCAGGTGTGAAAAAGTAGGATGGCATTTATTGCATATAATAGCAGTCTAAAAATGTATATGATCAGAAGTACTCTTAATAAAATATGAATTATTTTCAACAGTAATAATGTTTACTGCTTATTGCTAAGGGTGGGTAACCTACCAGAGTTAAGTTTACGTTAATAACTGATTTCAGTGACAAAACTAAATACATTTTTATACATTAAACTAGAAAAATGTGTTTTTCATGCCGTAACAAGGTGTCATATATTCCATATATAACCATACTTGTGGTGTATAATTTGGGTGTACTAAATGTCTGCTTTGATGGATTGAAATTTAGGGTTATTTTCTCATTAGTGTCTTCTGTTGTTGTCTCTTGCTTTTACTTTCTAACAGTTATGGTAAATTACTTTAAATATACTAGACTTAAAATTTTGTCCATTTTGATTTTTTTTATATTTAAACCCATTTAATGGTTGGGTATCTTCTTCTTAAAAAGCATTTGTAAGCATTACCTTGATAGTCAGGAAATGATTGTACTTTAAGACTTGTACCAGTACTTTTATTACATGACGTTCAAGGTAAGGAATAGCTTGAGATGTCCTTGAAGAATTTGTTCAGAAGACGTAATCAACCTAACATGGGGTTTTAAAGTCAGAAGATTTGTGGTCAAGCCCTGGTTCCCTAGTTTCTAGGTCTGTGGCCTTTGGGAAGTCAATTAATATTTCTGAACCTCAACATCCTCAATTATAAATGGGGATAATAAATGAATTTAGCCTTCTGACATGGTTGTTGTGGGGATTATTTTTACTTAAATTCAGCAAATATTGGGGCTACCATGTGATAGGCACTGTTCTATATCCTGGATCAAATAAACAAAATATAAGTGAAAGTACCTGAAAACTGTGATGTGCTATACATATGTGATTATAATAATTATAAATCTGGGTCTGGTATTTATTTGATAGGATAGTACCAAAAGATTTTTAGATTATTGTTCCCCAAAATATATTTCACAATACAAATTTTTCTTACGTTAATGAATTTTTTGGTGAAAAAGCATGTTATAGTTGAAGATTAGGAAATGCTGAATTAAAATTGAGCATTTTCTTCACTGTAATACTTCATAACCTTTAATGTGTGCTACGAATTTCTAAGAGTATATATGTATATACACGTACACACATATAGGTACATCCCTATATATATTATTTATACGGTTTACAAATGCATTTATTTTATGTGGCTTTTCACAAACTTATTTGACTTTAGTATCTTTTATTTGGAGGACATCTTGTGGTTCTCTAGTGTTCTATGAAGTACACTTTGGGGAATGATGGGCTTGAACTATAACTGAATCGTAAGATAGTTCTCCAGATGTGTTAGCTATTATGTTCCAGTTACCCTTTGATGATATCTTTCATAGCTAAAGTTGTTTGCCGGACTCTTCTTCTGAGGGGCACAGCAGTTATCTAGATAGTAACGATCAGATTTCCAGTAAAGGAAAATAATTTGAATTCATTTAAGATAATTTCTTGATACAATGTTGGATAACTTTACAATGCATATAAAGATGGTTGATAGTTACATTTTTTCAGAAAGTTTTCATTCGTGTGTCTAAAATACTTAACAGGTGATTTTTGACTAAAACAGTGATAGCTCCCTTTAATCTAGTTTTTATGAATTGCAGAGAACATTTCTTTGGCAATCAGACAACCTGGAATGTAACTCTAGCTTTGCTATGTGTGAAATGACTTTGTGGAGGTAATTACTATTCTCTGGGACTTAGTGTCATCTAAGGTGAACAAGGTGATTTTTAAGGTGTAAAGTTTTGTGAATCTGTGGAAATAAAGCAGTATTTGTTCCATCTACTGACTGCAAAGTCATTTCATCTTGGTGGGCTATAAATGCTGTATTTCATATGGTAAGCCTAAGGGTGAGTTCCGCTTTTCTCTTTTTACCTGTTTGTCTCCTAGGACAGACAAGCTTTCATAATTTAGGAGGGAAGAACTTGATAATCCTGGAATGGCTCACATATTTACCCTGAAGCAATCATAATGATTCTATGATTTGCTGGTTCAGGGCACCACAGGATCTCCCCTCTAATCCTGGGTATGTGTGTGTCAATCAGAGTGAGATTTTTCTGATTGTCACCTTCATCAAAATCAGATGATTCTCAAAGGAGATAGACGTGATAGATGGTTAAAATCAATAGATGTCCGTTAAAGGACATGATATTTTAAAATTTATTTCCTAAAGCTTATTAATTGGTACAGTCTAATCTACTTATTAAGAAATAAACCAAGGTTGGGAAACTTTAATTCTGTTAAGTGTCACTGAAGAGAAAATAAAATCTTACATAAGTAAAAGTCAATACAGTATCTTAAAGATATGACATGCAAAAAATTGTATTAGTCTACCTTTAAGATTCACCGGAAGCATAAAACATTCAATAAATAATAAAACCATATTGCAGTTCTTTATATAGTTCATTACAAAGTTTTGCTCAGTTTATGAATTTGAAAGGACTTACCAGACTCCACAGAGCATATGCAAATAAAGCTTTTATTTCAAGGCAAAGGATATCATCCTGCAGCAGGAGAAACATAACGCAGGTAAGCATTCTGAGAGACGTCCCATATCCAAGCTCCCACAGGCACTTACATGTACACAAGGATCGTGCTGAGTCTCCCTCCAACCACCATCTGACTTCTGAGGAACTCAATTTACCCTTTCAGTGATCAAGCCAGTCTTGCCAAACCAATTAGGCCCATTGCCAGCCATCAGTAAAACTGTTACACTCGGGGTTACCAGGGGAGTTTTGGGGTGTTTTGGAACTTGAACAAGCATATCATAACTCCCATTGCCCTTGGCCAAGAGTCAAAAACTACATATTCAGATATCTCCAGCTGGGGTGTCTTCACACTCATTAAAGAAAGAACACCCTCCTCGTTTCAGACTAGTATTGTTAACGGTGTGATTCTCCAGTGGAATCATTTTATTTTCTAGAACATCACCGTCCAATAGAAATGTAATGCAAGCTGCATGTGTAGTTTTAAATTTATTAGTAACTATACCAGTAACTGTTGAAAAAGGTCAAATTAGTTTTAATAATGTTTGAGATATTTCACATTCTTTTTTTATACAAACTTGAGATATTTCACATTCTTTTTTTATACTCTTTGAAATATATGTACTTTACAATTATACCACATCTTGGACTAGCCACATTTTAGGTGTTAAGTAGCCGTGTATGAGTGGTGGCTACCACGGTGGACTTTGTGATGGAGACCTAAATGATTTTACAATGAGAAACAAAATCTATATTTTGGAAATACTACTTTGATGGTAGTGCATCAGTTGAGCTGGCGGCAGAAGAGGGAGACCAATTAAGAAGCTTTTATAAACAATAAATATTGAAGATTTCGATCGTGACAACAAATGGGAAGAAATGGACATACGTGAATACAATTCTGGAATTTAATCTACAGGGCTTAGACCAATTCTTTGTGGCTGGGTGGTTTACAGGAATGGAGAGCAGGGCATAGTAAGAGATAAGAAATCAGATGTGACAAGGAGGTTTATATGATTTATTAAGTTGTTTTATAATTAACCAGCTCTTTTCAACAACTTATCAAGGCAGTTCACAGGTATTTGAACAAGCACAAGCTGAATAAGCACAGATTTTTGCTGCTCGGGTGACATAGCAAGTAAGAAGTAAAATGACACCTAGTGGTGAAATCAGGTGATCCTCTAAACATCCTGTATATGTGCTGTATTAACTCTTATGCCTTGTTACTTACTTGATTTAGAAAATGGTTAATCTAGGATTACAGATGAATAAATTTTTCTGTAATGAAGCAATGATTGGTGACATAATTTTAAAAATCTGAGTTGGAAAAAAAAAAAAAACAGACTATGCTGATCAAAAGGACTCATTAATGTCCACACAAGATTAATGAAGAAAGATGACTATAAAAACTGCAACATTTTTGACTTACGGAGATAATGAAACTACTCTGCAGCATCCTTATAGGGGGTGGGAAAAAAAGTTTACTTATAAAGAAATAAAAATCAGACTGGCTTTAAACTTCATTATAAGTTTAAATGCTGGACATGGTGGAACAACATGGAAGACTATTGAGCAAGACAAAAGCTGAGAATTTTGTCCCTAGCCATGTTTTGTGCATGACATATAAAAGCTCCAACTTGTAAGGATTCAGTAGATACACCACTCAATGTCCTTCTTTAAAACTCATCCTAGCCACTGAAAGAGTGGTGGTGAATATTGAAATAAATTAAATTGAGTTACAGTTGAATAATTGTTTACTTCATGAAGCAAAATGTATACAAAAGTAACCTTTGAGAAAATAAATATAAAATTTATGTCCGCATTCTCAAGTTTTATCAGTCTGACACTTTCATTAGAACTTTGGGGGGTAGAAGGAGACTAAAGGCCTGATGCTGGCTGTCAGAGCAGACATTTAACTTACTGGAAGGCCCTATATTTCTGAACATACTGAAATAGTGGTTAAAATCCTGTGTTCCTTGTACAGTGTGAGGGACTAATTTTCAGATTTAGGTGTCCTTTTTTTCTACCTTTCTTTTTTTCTCAATTCCCCTTCCCCACTCAGTAAACCAGTCTTCTCTCCTAGCAGTCCTTTCCAGTCCCTCGGTCTGGTGTTCTGCTTACTTTGTCACTGGCCACTTGGTTTTTGTAAATTAGGATGCCAGAGGTTCAAGTTTCATTACATTGTCATTTCATACAAAGAGGGGAAGAGATGATTCCCTGGGATCTTGAGGCAGGATTAGATGCTCTAATACCAGTTGACAGGTGTGTATTTATAAAAATTTAATGTAATAAAGGTGACATTTTGAATCCGTGGGAAAGCTATGATGGTTCAATAAATAGCGCTGGTAGGTGCATACCTCTATCACAACTCTTCAAATTGTACACTTTAAATCCGTGCACTTTGCTGTCTGGCAATTACAGCTCAATAGAACTATAAAAATTGCTCGGAAATTGTTAGAGGAAAAATACTTTCCCTGTGCCAAAATAAACTTCACAAAATAATGAAATGTAATGAGTGGGACTGTAAAGCAATTATAAGATACTGCAAAAAGAAACTTAAATGATGTGGGGGCAGGGAAGAACTTCGTAATAAGCATGAAACCAAGGAAGGGAAACCAAGGATCCCATAAATGTGATCGTATCTTGCCAGTCCCTTCTCCCTCAGCCTTTCCCCATGTTAGCAGCCCGGTCCCCTTTCCTGTCCTACCAGGTACACTGTCAAAAATCTTACAGGTGTTCTTCCAAAATAAATATGCTTCTAAAATTATATATATTAGTACATGTATATATGTAAATATGAGGGTTTGGGCATTGTTTTCCAAAACACAGAATTATATTAGTCTTTTTTGTATGTTTTCCGAATCCAGTGTACTTGAGGAAAGTCTCTTCGTGTCATCTGGCATAGTTCTAATTCCTTCATCTTAATAGTCATGTAATAGCCAATTGTTTGTGTCCCAGTTTTTCCCAGTGTTCAGCCATTCCAAAATAATGGACGTTCACTTTATTTTCAGTTCTTGAAAATACACTAC
The DNA here is from genome assembly GCF_023721935.1 of Panthera uncia. Taxonomy (NCBI): domain Eukaryota; kingdom Metazoa; phylum Chordata; class Mammalia; order Carnivora; family Felidae; genus Panthera; species Panthera uncia. The sequence goes on from NW_026057580.1 coordinate 100,957,190, forward strand.
AAGTTATGTTGCTGTTACCATCTTGTACATATTTGGTAGGCATTGGTCCTTTTGTTTTTATGGAATAAATGTTTAGGAGTAGAATTGCTGTTCCTAAGGGTTAGAGTTTTAAGTATTTTTTTAAAAAAAATTTGAATGTTTATTTTTGAAAGAGAGAGAGGGAGAGAGACAGAGCATGAGTCGGGGAGGGCACAGAGAGAGGGAGACACAGAATCTGAAGCAGGCTCCAGGCTCTGAGCTGTCAGCACAGAGCCCGATGTGGGGCTCAAACTCCCTAACCGTGAGGTCATGACCTGAGCTGAAGTCAGCCGCTTAACCAACTGAGCCACCCAGGCGCCCTATAAGTATTTCTGCTTTTAATTAATGTTCTCAGGCTGCCTTTCAAAGAGACTGTGTCCATTACACATTTCCTTCAGCCATGTATGAGTACTTCTTTTACAACATTCCTGCTAACAGTAGACATTATAGCCCATTTTACTTCTGCATTTTCCTTTTTTTAACTTCCTCTTTGCTCAAGGTTTCAAAATCAAAGAGTGACTTCCTTCTTTCCTAGGTATTTTCTGAGCATGCACATGACTTTGCACCTGTATGCAACCTTTTAGTCCTAGTGTATGTCTAGTTTTTCAGGATTTTCTTTAAATTCTTGCCCAGGCTCTTACTTGACACACCTGAAACCACAGCCTTAGGCAACTGTGATACCACCAGCAAATTGTTATTGTATCTGTGCTGCCCTGCAGGTATGAGACCTTCTGTCTCCCTAAGCTGATGTCTGTGTCAAATGAAATTGCCACGATATCTTGGGAATAGTTTCCAGGGAGCTGTGAGTTGGGACAAAATATCAATGATTGTGGTCTAACAAAGCTGGTTTTGATGGAATTGCGAAATTTCAACCCTTTGTGATGGCATGTATTATTGCTTTTTCCTGTTTGTCTAGTCACTGAGCTGGGGAGTGAGGAGGTTGGGAATAGCCTTTCATCAGAACATCCCCCCCCCCACCCCCCCGCCCCGAGTTTCCATCATTCTGTTGGGTAGACAATGTTCCGCTTGTTTTGTGACTTCACAGTTCTGAAGTGGTTAACTTTAGTTGCTAGTATTTAAATTTTTGTGGGAGAGCGAGTTCACAGAGGTCCTTACTTTGTCATTCTGGAAGTCACCTTCCTTTCCTAGTTTTCCTTAGCTTATTCATAGGTAGTGAGCTGACCATGTGAACTTTAAGGTCATTTTGTGCAAATCCAAGAAAAGCTGTTGGAATTCTAATTACATTAAATTTGTGAATTAATTGTGGAAGAATTGGCATTTTAAGATTTTTAGTTTTCTTAACTGGGCACATGATTAAGACTGATAGACTTGATTATTTAAATGTATACTTTTGTGCAGTTTTTTAAATTTTCTAAGAATTCAGTCGTAAATGAGTCTAGGAAAAATACCTGTAATATATGACGGATATAGTGTTAATGACCTTTGATTAGCATTTTTAAATGTAAAGAAGGTAAGATATAAGCATAGGTAAAGGACATGAGGTATTTTTCAAAGAAGATATACAGATGACCGGAAAGGCAAAGAATACTCAGAGATTAAAACAACACAAATTAAAATGAGATACCCTTTCCACTTAACAAAAACAAAACAAAAGAAAACATTGTTTACGAAGAGTGTAGCAAACTATGTTCTTACACTGCTGTTGGATGTATGAATTGGTATAGCCTGTTTGGAATACAGTTTGACCCACATATCTCTTTTCCTAAGAATTAATCCTTAGGAAAAATCATCAATTTACACACTCATTAAATAGTAACTGAGTGCCCACTTTATGCCAAATAATGTTTGTCACCAGGAATACATCAACAGAAACACATACACACGTAAAACCTTTGCCTTCATGGCATTTACATTCTTGTCGGTGAGGCAAACAAGAATAAAATTTAAACAATGAAAGTTTATTAGAATGAGCAGGTGTGCCAAGAGGCAGGGGGAAGGTGGGAGAGAAGTATGGGGTAGAGGCATGTGTTTGGGATCTCCCAAGAATATTACAATAATGTTGAGAATGATTAATCTCTAAGAAGGGGAATATGTTTTATTTGCTTTATATTTTTCTGTGTTGTTTCTACAATGAATATGTAGAAATAGCAGAAATAAAACTTTTTTTAAAATAATAAAATTCTTTAACAGTATGAATTTCTGACATTTTATAGAGCTTGGTTTATTTTAGCAGTCTCTTCAGACATTACAGTGGATGGATCCTACTTTAGAATAAATATAAATGAAGTTATTAGCATAGGGTTTAATTTTGCAACCTGTCACACTTGGGTAAAATATGGCTTAATTTATTTTTTTAAATCTAGCTATTTTAAAACTTGAATTCATTTACAAAATTGAAATTCTGTTTGCTTATCTGTAATTAAGAACATTGGAAAGGCTATCAATGTCTCTTTTCAAGAATTTTGTCACATAAATGTACTAAGTTACTCATTTACTTTGCAGCACTGACTTTCAAACAGTAAAAATTACTTGATCATTTTAAATATTTTATATTGAAAACTTCTTTCAAAATTGTTTAAAAATGTTTCATGGTTGATTTCATTATACTTTACTTTCATTTTATATATTAACTATCAATTTAAGAATTTAGAGTAATTTAGAATTTTAGAATTTAATGCAGGAAAATATATTTTAGGAAAACAGTTAAAGGATGGAAAGAAGCCAGAACCATGCAAACCTATCCTCAAGGTGGAATTCAAAACGACTAGATCTGGGTAAGATTTTACTTCATTGCCAATATTCATTGTATATAATTACTAAAATAGCACTAAAGGCTATTTTATCATTATGTTTTAAAGCCTACTTTAGAATGTTCTAGCCCAGTCTTAAATTTTATGCATGCTTTATTTAATGAAATAACTAAAATTGGTAAATTTAGGATAAAGTATTTCTTTGTATTCTCTTTGTCTTTGGTAGTTTTGTAATGTATCTTGGAAAGTTTGAATAATCTTTCTTGTTAAACGTTATACATTCAGTTCAGTTACTCTTTAGCAACAATGGTTGCTGCTATTCACTACTATTCACAGTAGTATTCACTACTGAAAACTGGAACAAGCAGTGAACAAATATTTAAAACTTAACCTATTTATACTATATATGTTAATTACGAAAGTTATGTGTGTTTTTCACAAATTAAATCTCATCATGAGAATATTTGGCAAATACAAAAACACATACGGTTTAAATATTAAAGGAAGTTTGTCAGTTGTAGTTTGTATTTCTTATATGTACCAGATGTTTAAATGTATAATAAAGGGAAAAATTATAAATGTTTGTTAGAAAATTCCACCTCATTAACCCCTGAAAGAAGCCTTTTATTTATGTTCTAGTTCCCCAGGAAGAGTGTGTGGTTTTATTTATCATAGCTATGTAAGGGAGTGAATTTATGTAGTGTATACAGAGGATTGGTTCTCAAATTGTGGTCCTTGGAACAGCAGTATTAGCTGAGACCTTGTTAGAAATGCAAATTCTCAGACTCTTCCCCACACCTTCTGGATCAGAAACTATCTGTGGGTGGAGCCAACCAATCTGTATTTTAATTAGACTGGGAGGAGATTCTGATGCATGGAAATTTAGAACCCTGGCATATGTTTTCTTTTTTAAGTTTATGTATTTTGAGAGAGAGAAAGAGCACACAGGGGTAGGGGCAGAGAGAAAGAGAGACAGAATCCCAAGCAGGCTCTGCACCATCAGCACAGAGTCCAGTGTGGGGCTTGATCTCACAAACCGTGACATCATGACCTGAGCCGAGATCGAGAGTTGGATGCTTAACTGCCTACACCACCCCGGCGCCCCAGTTTTTAAATACCAGCTTATAACCACTGGTTGTTATAACTGTGGTCCACTGACCTCTATTTACTCGTCTTCTAATCGTATTCATTTTAGCCCTATTCTCATTTGAGAAAGACAGTGGCTGAAGAATCATAAGGTTGCTGTTACTTGTCCTTGATACTCATCAGCCTTCCTGTGGGATTCGGAAGATGTACTGGTTCCAACAAGAGGTTGAATGAACTCCAAAAGGAATGGCATCTGTTTAATTGACTGTGGCATCCCTCACTGTGTGACCTTTGGCATAGAGGTTTTTGACTTCTTGGAACTTCAGTTTTCTCATTTATTACATAAATATGATAATAGGTCAAAAGGTGATTGTGATGAATTAAGTGAGAGACAGTCATGTATTGAAAGCATTTCACAGAGTGCCCGGTACATAATAAACTTCCTCTGAATAGTTGCTCTTATTGTTACTAGAAAACTTCCTACTACCAACTGTCCTGCCTACTACCTACTTCCTACTACCAAATTGTTTGCATAATTTGTCCTATGGCAAAGGAATGTAAGGAAAGGCAATGACAGCAAAAACAAAAACAAAGTGTGTGGGGTGAACCAGAAAAAAACCTGTGTTTATAGTTTACAATACAACATCAAATGAATTGTCTACACATTTAAATTAACCATGCCTGTTGTCTACTGATTGGAAACAAAGGCGAATGTCCAGGGAGGATTTTTTTTTTTCTATTTGTGCTTTACTGTTTTCAATTTTTTTTAAGCTTATCTATTTTGAGAGAGAGAGAACAAACGGGGGAAGGGCAGAGAGAGTGGTAGGGAGAGAATCCCAAGCAGGTTTCACATCGTCAGCAAGGAGCCCGATGCGGGGCTCGAACTCACAAACTGTGAGATCATTACCTGAGCCAAAATCAAGAGTCAGATGTTTAACCAACTGAGCCACCCAGGTGCCCCACCTGTTTTCAATTCTTTTATAATGATAATGTTTATGTTTCCAGTTTCTTCAGGATGGCAGCCATACTTTTTCTTAAGATCAGAAATGAAAAAAAAAAAAAGTCTCATTCCTTTGTATGCATTTGTAGATACCTGTAAATTGATCAATAGGATCACCCTCTGATAATGATCTTCACTAGCTTTACAATTTCTTTTTTCACCTGGCATAGGACATTGGGTAAATTAAACAGGTTCTTATTTCACAGTGCATGGCCTCTTTGGAAACTTGAGATAGTTCCTTAGAATTCCAGTGTGCAACCAGCATTGAGAACTGCACCCCTATTCCACCTACAGCAGAATCACCGTCCTTTAAGTAAGCCAGTCAGCTCTCCCCTTTTCCTGTTCCTAGCAAGTGTCTTGAGCAGGTACTACCTGAAGTTGTTTGTCAGGTTGGCAACAAGTAATATTGGCAAATTACCAGATTTTATTAGAAGAGTCATCCTTCCCTCCTCAAGATCTGCATTGTCTTCTTTTTGCCTAGAAATCATTTGAGGAGAAAGATTCTCTTTCATCCGTTATAACTCAACAATAATATCACTGCTTTGTGGATGTCTTGGCCATGTTGCCTAGATTAGGACCTCAGTAATATAGTCTCAAAGCATGCTGTATTTTTCCCTTCTAGAATTTTTACTTGTCATTAATGATGAAATTATTAGTTTAATGCATGTGTTCCCTCTTAAATATTCAGCTCAGTGAAAGCATGGGACATACCTGTCTCAGTTCTAATTGCCCTAGCATACTGTTACTGAATATGAGGAAAAAGAACATAGGCCGGTGTTTCGAAAAGTGTATCCGTGAAGAATTAACTGTTATAGATCAATAATAACATATAATTTGTTTCTGAAGCAAAGGTACACTCTGACAAAAAATGGAATCACGATGTTGTATCTGGCTTTGTTTCCTAGTAAAATAAAAGCATATGTTGCACCAGGAGAGAGCAGATTTTTCCCCTAACATAGTGAACGGTGACAGTATAATTAATAGAACATTTTGATAGCACTTTTATTAAAACTATGGAACTATTCTTTACATGGCCAGTTCTTAATCCAAAGTTAAATGTGAAGCCAATTCTGTCGAAGTTGGTTTTTTCAACACTGGCGTGACCCAGGCGTGGAGTGCTACAGCAGATGGTGCTCGAGCAAAGCGATTAAGGGTGTGAGCTCTGGAGCCGGCCCGCCTGGGTCCGCTGCTTCCTCAGAGCACTGCCATCTTGGGTGCATCAGCTAAGCTTCCTGTGCTTGTATCTTCATCTGTCAGGCAGGAACAATAATAGTATCTGCCTTATAGAGTTGTTACGAAGATGAAATAGACGAAGCACTTGGAACATACCCTTCCAACCGGTTGTCTCGCATACCTCTTGTCTCAGAACAGCATTCGATGAGCCCTGACGGGCATCTCTGATTTTGCTTTCTCAGAGCAGATGTACAAGTTGTAAGGTTGGCAAAACTATAGTAAGTAAGGAGCCTCACTGATATTCTTCCCTGGATTGAGAATTCCACTCTGAGAAACATTATGACATTATGTTATTTGTTTGTTTGTTTGTTTGTTTGACACACAATATTACATCAGTTTTGGTTGTACAGTGTAGTGATTCAACAACTCTGTGCATTATGCTGTGCTGGCCACAGGGGCAGCTACCGTGTGTCACCGTACAACACTATTACAGTACCATTGACTGTTCCATATGCAGTAACTTGCATCCCTGCCACCTCTTCATTCTGTAACTGGAAACCTGTCTCTCCCATTCCCCTTCACCCGTTTTGCCCATCCCCCCTCACCCCTGATTTTTTTGTTTTTAAATATTAGATAAGGGTGATCTACTAGTGGGTTACGACAATACTTTTGTTGGTTGTGACATCAATTTTTAACTTATGGACTAGAATAAGATATAGAGTGCACTGCAGGTTTTAGGTTAAGTATTGGTTCACATGAAACTTGTTCAACCGTATGTACTTACGTATCTGTATACTGTATCATGAAGTAAAATGTACTTCGTACTATGACTCAAGATCATCATGTTTGAGAGCCCCTGATTTAGGGGAAATAACTGAGGCTTCGGATTTTTAGACTTAGGTTCCAAGCCCAGTTCTGCCACTCAAGTGACGGTATAATGTTTGGCAAGTTGCTTAACATCACTGAACCTCTGTCCTTACCTTGGTAAAATAGGGACAGTAATTCCCACTTAATAAAAGTGCTGTAGAGACCTGAAAGAAATAATACGTGTTTGGCCCATGGTACATGTTTGGTAAATTGTAGTTCCTTTTCTCCTTTACTTCTGCATTTTTTGTTTTGCTAATAGACGGCATAACAAGTTACAGGCAGGGCCAAATTTTCAACAACAATGAACTCTGGATAGGTTCAAGTTTTCACACAGGTTTATTTATTTTTGAGAGACAGAGTGCAAGCTGTGGAGGGACAGAGAGAGAGGGAGACACAGAATCAGAAGCAGGCTCTAGGCTCCAAGCTGTCAGCACAGAGCCCGATGTGGGGCTTGAACTCAAACCGTGAGACCGTGACCTGAGCCGAAGTCAGATGTTTAACCGGCTGAGCCACCCAGGCACCGCAGGAGTTAGTGTCTTTTAAGGAATATGCTACCACTCAAAGAATCACCAGTTTGGGGGAGAAGCATCTCTGTTCAGTATCCTAGAAGTGAATGTTATCATAGTTAAAAATGGCAGTTTAGTCACATTTGGAGAACCACATCTAAGAGATTAATTTACTCCCTTTCCTCGAACACGTACTATGGCAAACCCTTTGTGTATAGGGCCAGAGAGAATATTTTAGGCTTTGCAAGCTGGATAGGTCTCAACTGGCAGCTATCCAACTCTGCTGTTGTAGCCCAAAAGCAGCCATAGACAACTCATGAATGAATGCAGCTGTGTTCCATAAAACTTTATGTACAGACACTGAAATTTACATTTCCTTTAATTTTCATGTGTCATGATATATTCTTTTGTGTATTTGTTTTCAACTATTTAAGAATGTAAAAATCATTTTTAGTTTGTAGGCCATACAAAAACAGACAAGAGGTTATAGTTTGCTGACTCCCTTGATATGCACACATGTACATACATATAACGTATTTAAGTTTGTCTATAAGCAAACGTTGCCCCCCACCCAGTGGTGCCTGAATTTGTTTTCAAGTAGCTTAGTAGATGATTTATTTAATTTATTTTTATTTTGGGGGGCACCTGGGTGGGTCAGTCAGTTAAGCATCCGACTTCAGCTCAGGTCATGGTCTCGTGGTTTGTTAGTTGGAGCCCCCATGGGGCTCTCTGCTCTCAGCGCAGAGCCCACTTCAGATCCTCTGTCTCCCTTGCTCTCTACCCCGCCTTCCCTCCCTCACGCTGTCAAAAATAAACATTTTTAATTTTTTTTTATTTTTTAAATTTATTTATTTTGAAAGAGAAAGAGAGCGCTCTTGGGGAAGGGGCAGAGAGAGAGGGAGAGAGAGAGAATCCTAAGCAGGTTCCACGCTGTCTGGCTATCAGCACAGAGCCTGACCCGAGGCTTGATCTCAGGAACCATTAGCTCATGACCTGAGCCTAGATCAAGAGCTGGGTGTTTAACCAATTGAGCTACCCAGTAGCCCTGATGATTTCTGTAATTTAAAAAAAAAAAAAAAAAAAAAAGTGGTGGGGTGCACCTGGGTGGCCCAGTGAGTTGAGCATTTGACTCTTGCTTTTGGCTTAGGTCATGATCAGAGGGTTGTGAGATCCCCCATGTCCAACTCCATGCTGAGCGTGGAGCCTGCTTGGAATTGTCTCTCTCTCCCTCTCCCCACTTGTGCTTGTGTGCTTTCTCTCTCTTAAAAAAGAATTTTTTTTTATATGTGCACTAAAAGTTGTAGGATGATTGCCTGTGTGGGAATATGAAAAAAACACAGATTGTAATAAAAACTCAGGGTACATTTGTGATATTCTGGTCCTGAAAATATCTAAAAGTCTATTTCAGTAACACCCACAACTTGCTACCACTGAGTTTCCCCCACAGCTGCTAGAACTGTATCCAATGAGAGAATCCCAGCTCTCTGAAGCCCCAAAACAAAGTCCCTCGTGCAAAAAGATTGTTATCCCCAGAACACAGGCTCACTCTGGTATGTTTTTTTCCTTCTCAACTGTAGATTGTTTTTAAATAACTATATATAAATTATCCATAATCACATGCTGTGCTTACTGTGGCCAGACATTGTTCTAAGTGCTTTACACATATTTTCTTTAATTTTAGCAACCACTTTATGAGGCAGGTATGACAGATGAGGAGACTGTTACAGAGAGGTTGAGTAACTTGCCCAAAGTCATACAAACCATAAGCAGAAGACCCCAGATTTAATGAAGTCTGTACTCTTAACCACACTGTATTTCCTTTTTAATTAAACCTACTCTCTGTTCACATTAACCACAGTCCCCAAGATTATAGCTATACCTGCAGATCTGCCAGCAACAATTGCTTGGCTAAACTACCTTGAAAAAACTGAGATGAAAAAAATTTTTGGCCACAGAGCCAAAAGTCTTAGGATTAAAATAAGTTTGGAGTCCTGAAATAGACCACTGAAATCGGCAAAGTAGAAAGCCAGGATCCAAAGCAAAGTAGTGGAGAAGGGTATGCCGGGCAAAGACGAGTGAGGCTGGAAGGATCAAATGATGGGAGACTCTTCGGCCCCTCCTGCAGGGAGCAGTGCGGTTAAGCACTTGGTAAATGCTTGCTGAGTGGATGAATCATAGTAATATTCTAACTTCATTTGTGTAGTTACTCTTGAGTGGCCTATGAGCAGAAAATTCTTCAGCATAAGCTACGTTTTATAGTACCTTAATACAAAGTGTAGTGACAGATAACAGAAATGACATGAAAAGTCGATGAAATATTTTTATGGTATTTCATAGGAAAAGTGCAGTTTTTTTAAAAAAGTATAATTGGTCACAATTGTATAGTAATTTCATTTTTTTAAGATTTTATTTTTAAGTAATCCCTACACCCAACATGGTGCTTAAACTCACAACCCCGAGATCAAGAGTCAACAGCATTTCCGATTGAGCCCTCCAGGCACCTGTATTAGTTTCATTTTTAACCACTATTACTCTCTTCTTCTCTAAAGTGTTTTTGGAAGTACCTATTTTAATTATAACATTAAATAAAATCTTCACAAAAGAAGCCTATTAACCTATAATTCCACTATTCTAAAACAATTTTTTTCTTTTCATTTTCCTTCAATCTTTTTTCAGATACATTCCTTAATTGTATTCTTAGAGCATATTCAGTCTGATTTTTTTTTTCTACTTAACACGTCTAAAGTCTTACTGGTTTTTATCAGCTTTTTAAAATAATTCATTGTAAAGGCTATGCACTTCACTCAGACTATTGTCCCTTTTGCTGAACATTTAGTTTCTGATATTATAATCAGGTTCTTCACATTAGAGGTAAAAATATAGTAGTGAACAGATTCTCTTTTTTGATTTTGTAGATAACTCAACAGAGTTTTTACTGTTGTACTATTTCTTTACAACAAATTTCCAGTGGTGAAATTTTGAAGATAAAAGATTTTTATGAATCTTGATAAATTCCCACATGGCTTCTTGGAAGTATCTGTGTACCCTTTTAAAGAACTGAGTATAAAATACAACAGTGTCACCAGTCTCATTAATGTGAGATGTTTTTGTGTTATTAGTTTCCTACCTTAAAAGTAAGCATTTATGCTTTTGAATCATCTTAAATACTATAACCACAAATGTGAACTCCTAAATGAGTGCTGTTATGACAGAAAAGGCAACCTACTGTGATAATAGGGACCTGAAGTTAAATTTGTTTTCATCTGCATACAAAGTGATGTTTCATAAAAACTTTATAACTTAATTTTTTGCAAGCAGTCATCCAGCTGAGCTTTTATGTTTTGGCAGGGACCAAAATTATTTATATGCTTATCTATGCCCCTTTATCTAGAAACTATCTGATAAATTTAACAAAAGTTAGTATATTAGTGGTTGATATTCATTTGGTAACAGTTCTTCCATTTCTGAAATCCTAAAGTAGAATTTAAAATCTTGTACTTTTTTTTTTAACCTTGTAGTTTGTGATGTGTTTATTTGTAAAAAAAAAAAAAAAAAAAAAAAAAAGGCACAGTTTCATTTCACACCTAATTGTTTTCAAAATTGTTACTTGTTGAGGCTATTCAGATATTTCTTTCTTATACTGCCTCTAGTTTATTGATCCCACTTTTTTTACTGCTGAAGTTCATTCTGAGCTTTCTAGAGTTTTTTTCTTTTAGAGCTATCCCTTCTTCATCATCTAAATTGATTCTCTGTTACATCCTTAAAGCTTTATGGCTTGTTTGAATTAACCTAAGGATAGATTTTCCATCGTTATTCATCCTAATGTATGTTGGGTTTTTTTTCCATCTCTAAAATGTTTCCATTTCTGATGTGTACATAGATTAAATGTCTTATCTTAGTGATGGTTCACTGATTGTTCTGGTACTTTTACTTGACTGCTTATACACTGATGACAGCTTATATGCTTTGATTATGTTTTTCTAGAGGACAGAGATCAAATCCATTTAAGACCTTGTCTGCAGTAAATGATTTTGAAAACTATGCAGTGTTCTTTCATAGATAAGCTTAGAAATCATACTCGTGACACTATGAACTTCATATATAGTTTATTTAATCACAAAAATCACATGACAAAGATTGCATTGAAGGTTTTAGATTTCTTGTTTGAAAATAATGCCTAACTGTTACATAAATTCTTTCATTTGTATTGATACTAGGAAAAAAAAAAAAAAAAGTAATGGGCTAGTATGAGTTGCTGTGGGACCTTATAGTTAATCCTCTATATCCTAACTAGCTTGCATTATGAAACTATAATACGCTGAAATCCCAAAGCATAATTTTTCTGAAATTTGTATGGCTAGGATAGGTCTTAAATAACTTTCTTTCTAAAATTATATCCTAGCAGAATTGTTTATTTTGGAAATTTCTTTCAAGTTGAGTATAAAAGACTACAGCTGAGTCTCATATCTGCTTCTACAGTCTTTTGTGATGTGTTCTTTTAATGAGGCATATGAAGAAAATTCAGTTTTGCACAAATATGTAGTTTGACTTTTTTTAAATAGATTTTTAAAAAATGTTTATAATTTATTTTGAGAGAGAGAATATGCAGGCAGGGGAGAGAGGTAGAGAAAGAAGGAAACCAGGAATCCAAGCAGGCTCTGCGCTGTTAGCATGGAGCCCGATGCGTGGGGCTCAAACTCATGAACCGTGAGATCATGACCTGAGCCAGAAGCAAGAGTGTGACTGAGGCTTAACTGACTGAGCCACCCAGGCACCCTTGTAGTTTGACTTTTAAAATAATGGTAAATATTCCTTGATACTCTACCAAAACTTACCAAGTGGTAGATTCAGCAGTGTGAGAGCTGAATCCCTTTTCAGAAAAGCGTTCCTATTCTGTTTTCTTGAAAATCCTTTGGTGTGTCAGCACTTTCAGTGTCTCTTTTCCTCTTGCATGCTTTTATAACATCATGACACTGACAAATTGGAAAACATTGATTGAGTGAGTCATTTGTATCTTGTAATGCTGACACATTTCATTATATATTTTCAAATTACTGATACCGCCACTGATGTCATCGGGAAAGTTTTCAAGTATTGGGAAACTGTGAAATCCAGCATGGCAGATAGAAGTTCCCAAACTCTTGATTTTCACTTGAAAGGTCAGATTTTATCATTGTAAACAAATATTGTCAGTTGTTTTTCTTAAAGTAACAGATTCATTCATTTTTGAGAAAATGACTCAGTTACCTCAGCCTAAATTATAACTTGTTAGTCATCCTTTCAGCAAAAGTAATAGCAAATAGTTTAGCTCACAATTCAAACAATTGTACAAGTGGTTTTCTGGAAATAAATGTCCATTTCAGTATACAGAAGTGCTTTGTGTATGCTTTTTATTTTCTTAACACATTAAAAAGATATATTGGGGCACCTGGGTGGCTCAGTTGGTTGAGCATCTGACTTCGACTCAGGTCACACTCTCACAGTTTGTGGCTTTGAGCCCTGCATCAGGCTCTGTGCTGACAGCTCGGAGTCTGGAGTCTAGAGCCTGCTTCGGATTCTGTGTCTCCCTGTCTTTCTGCCCCTCCCCCACTTGCGTGCACGCGCGCGCGCTCTCTCTCTCTCTCTCTCTCAAAAATAAATACATTTTTAAAATTTAAAAAAAAGACATATTAAGGGTCAAGATTTAAAATTAGTCATTTTATTGCTTCAACAAAGACATGAAGTGGCAGGAGAAAAATTATTTTCATGTATGGAAATGAGGACTAAAATGAATAGGTCCAGTTTGGTGCCACTGCTTCGATTCATGTTGAGATGCCAGGAGTTTAATCCACCTACTATTACCTTGTGACATCGGTGCAAATATCAGCACAGTGTAAGGCAAATAATGTCTTAATGTCATGATGAAAATGGCTTTATCTTCACAGTAAAGGATCCTGAAAACCCCTAGGGGTTCACAGACCACCCTCTGAGTATCACTGTTGTATACTGTAAGGCAATTTATGGAAATGTTTTGAGATTCCACATTTTTGATAACTAAAAGGATACGTATTAAGTCTGATTACTATAACAACTTTACATAAAAATTATATCAATAAAAATAACCAAATTATATTAAAATCTTAACACTTTACTCAAATACTGTGATATGCAAACCTACCTACTAAAGCTGTATCATTGTTACCTTGATCATTAAGTGAACAGGAACTTGTCTAAATATATTATGCTCCTTTATTTTTCCCCAAACTTCTATCTCTCCATGTTAGCAAAAGAGAGTATTAGGGTTAGTCACTAGTGAAATATGGTCTGGAGATGGCCACTCTGATTCTCAGAGAGTCGTCTTAAAATTGGCAAAGGTAATATCTGAACTAGAAAGGCACTGGAATATCACCATCATGATGCTAAAGTAATAGTCACTTTCTGAGAATGTATTTTGTACCAGGCACTGTAATAAGCAACGTGTATATTTGTTACTTAATCTTTACAATAACTCTGTGAGGTGTATATTACAGAATACAAAACTGAGGCTCAGATAATCAAAATTGAAGTAAGTTGTTCAGTCCTTATAGATACAAAGTAATAGAGTTAGGATTTGAACATAGATGTCTTCTTCCAAAACTTGGGTTATGACCCATTATGCATCTCTGTATACCCTTCAGTATCATAATGAGTTATTTTTAGGCTACCATGTTATCTTCCTGTTTACTCTAAAAGGTCCCTGGTGAAAACTTGTTATAACTAAGCAGTAGTTCTCTTATTAAAGAGTTGTTTTGGAGATCTGCCTCTCTACTCAGACATGCCCCACTAAAGAGTTCTGTGGTTTCTGATTTAACTTTAGAGTGTCAGGGGGTATGTATGGGGCCTTGAAGTGAGATCTTCAATGACATCTTCACATTTGCCCCTGATGATGATAGGGTAGGTTAAATGGTGTCCTTAGATGGCTCAACTTTTTGTCTTCTAGACTAGTGCTACTCAGAGTATGATGCATGAATGGTTCCAGTGTGCTAGCTAACTCTCTGAGACAAAATACGTACAGAAATCAAAAGTAAGAGTATGGAAATTTGAATATCATTTGACATTACCACAACATCTGTGCACACATTTAATTGTTTTTCTTACAAAAGCACAGATTTTCAATGACTCGAAAACTTTTTTAATTAGTTCTTGACCATAGATAGTTCAAGAAGCGTTGTTTGAAACTAACATTAAATGATTAGAAGGGTACTTTTAATTCAACTCCCTATGTTTTAAATTTTATATTCTTTTTATTTCCCAGCCCTTCAACATTTAAGTGTTTCAAACCCTTGTTCTTGATTATTTCATTTTGATTTGATAGCTCAAAAAACTTAGTAGAATTAAGAACTCATTATTACTTTTTGAGTGTGCTTCACAGTTTGTTTTCCACTCTAGCCATGTATGCAGATGACCCTATTATAATAATTAGCACCTAATCAGCAAAATCTAAACTTTAAGCTTTTTTTTTTTTAATTTTTTTTTTTTTTTACGTTTATTTATTTTTGAGACAGAGAGAGACAGAGCATGAACGGGGGAGGGGCAGAGAGAGAGGGAGACACAGAATCGGAAGCAGGCTCCAGGCTCTGAGCCATCAGCCCAGAGCCCGACGCGGGGCTCGAACTCACGGACCGCGAGATTGTGACCTGAGCTGAAGTCGGACGCTCAACTGACTGAGCCACCCAGGCGCCCCTAAACTTTAAGCTTTTATGTAAAAAGTCAACAATTTGACACCAAATATGAGATCCAAGTTATATAGGTTGCTATTAAACTATTCAAATTAGATAATTAGAATTTACATTTGAAATTTGAACTGAGAATCTTAGAAATTTGATGTAGGGGTCTCATGAAAATCATATGTTCATGGGGCACTTGGGTAGCTCAGTCAGTTGAGCATCCAACTTCAGTTCAGGTCACGATCTCACGGCTTGTGGGTTCAGGCCCCTCATTGAGCTCTGTGCTGACAGCTCGGAGCCTGGAGCCTGCTTTGGATTCTGTGTCTCCCTCTCTCTCTGCCCCTCCCCTGCCCACACTCTGTCTCTTTCTCTCCCTCTCTCTCTCCCTCTCAAATAAGTAAACATATATATATATATATATATATATATATATATATTTTTTATCATGTGTTCATTCAACAGAAAGGTAAGCACTGGGGTTAGAGTGGTAAAGATAAGGTATTAGTTAGCTTTCAAGAGCTAAGGTATAATTCTGCTTACCAAATGTATAGTTACTTGTTTTCTCTGAAATAGAATGGCATATCTCCATTTGAAAAAAGTTGGAGAAATCGATAAGGTTAGTAATGTACAATTACATATGGGATAAGTTAGAGCTTAAATTTCAATTGTAAAAATATATTTAGTAGTGAATAATACAATTGGTAGTACTAATTATATAGAAAGATTATCAGAATAGCATAACAGTTAAATTTCAAACTTCTTTAGACAGCGTTTATTACCGTATCTGGCCATGGGCTCCTCCTATAGCATTTCTCGTTGTTAAGTCCTAGGACTGGTGATCAACTGAGCAATAGATTCCGTGGTATTTAAATATGTATTTGGGAGTCACTTTTTGGTCTAGATAGGGCCTGGGAATGCAGAGGTAAATTATACACTATGTGTCCTGAAGGAGCTTAGGTAAACATAATGACAATTCCGTGTGGTAAGTGCTGAAGGGAAGTAGGCGCAGGATGCTTAGGAACACAGGAAAGGCACCCAGCTCAATCAGGGTGAGTGGGTCAGGGAAGGTTTTTCGGAGGAGATAATGATGCAAAATTATAAAATGTCCAGACACCTTTCTCTTGTGGAAGTCTCCAAAAATGATGGTCTTGAAGAGCACCCAACATCATTGAAAGAAATTCTACTCAAATTTAAAAATTTTTAGAGTCAACAGAAAGTTAGGGAAGTATATCTTAGGCAATAAACAAGTGCAAATGCTATTGTAATAATTTCAGCTATAGGTTATTAGGGCAGAACAAAAGTAATTAGGGGAAGAAATGGAGGAGACAAGTTCTTGAGATCCTAATAGAGAAAACAGGATGTGTTGTACAAGATTTGGAGTCATGTCCTCTATTACCATGGATTGCTTTACTCTGCTGTGGCCCCACTGGCCATTTGGTTCCTCAGGTATACCAACCTCATTCCTGACCTGGGGTCTTTGCCATGGTCATTCCTACTGCCTGGAATGTACATCCTTTCCCCCAACCCCAGGCTCTTTGAGTGGCTGGCTCTTCACTGTTCTGGCCCCGCTCATCTGTCATTACTTAGGGATCTTTTCTGACCACTCTTAAAGTAACTGCCCTGTCCCCTTCCTCACAGCCAGCCCACCATTTCACTTCGTTTTCTTTTCTTTGGAACATTGTTGCAGTGTGCTTGTTCATGTAGACTGGATGTGAGAGCACAGGAATACAGGTGCTCAAAGAAAATGGGGAATGTTATAGAACTGAGATGAGCAAACTAGTTATACAAATGGAGTTTTAGATAGAAATACCTCCTTAAATAAAGAATGGTTCATATGGAAACCAACTTGAGCCAAACCCTTTATCAAGGCCAGCCTGGGGGAGGTTAATCAGAAGGATAAAGGAGTTAGAAGTGTCTAGGCTCTTAAAATTTTCAATCAAAATTATAAAATGTCCAGACACCTTTCAAATGTGCATGTCTTCAAAAATGGTCTTGAAGAGAACCCAACATCATTGAAAGAAATTCTACTTAAATTCAAATCTTAAAGTTATGAGATAAAAGTTATATTATCTCCAAGCCTTATTATAACATCAAAAAAGCTAACCTTTTGTTTAAAAACAACAGTATTCTCCACCTCCATAATTCTTATTTTACCTAGAAATAATATAGATTTGTAGAAGTTTTTATGTAATTCCAAATGCCAACAAGACTCTGTATTTATATAATTTTCACTATCTGGTGTTAAAATATTTAACCTTGTTTTATTATTGTATTTATGACTACTTTCTTATAAAACATTCATCTCATTAATATTTATTCTTCAAAGTTTGGTTCATTATAATGGAAAAAAATATAACCTGCAAACTTAGATGATTTTTTTAAACAGCACATAAAATAAAAAAAGGAAAAATACATCTTTAAATATATATATATATATATATATATGCGCATTTATTGTTAGACTTGGGAAACTTTTATTATTATGAAAAAGAATATTACCTTGGTATGTCTTTGAAACTATTTCTTACTCATATTTTTTTTGTTCATATGTTTTTATTCTTATTTTTTTGATTGTATATTTTTTCTCCTAAGTTTAGAAAAGAAGTACAGACAACTGACAAGGCCATTGAATACACACTTAGTTGTCTTTGAGGATAAACCTACCTAGTTGCCATGGTGTTATTTAATGCCATATTAACAGTTTATCTAATAAACTGGTGATTTACCTGGTCATTAATGGAAACCTAGCCAGGTTTCCATGGAAATTTTATTCTGTAATGTAGCTGAGCATCTCCCTTTTCCTGGTTCTTATGTTATTAATACTGTTTTTTTTAATATTTTTATATTTAGTTATATTTAGTATATTTACTAAATTACTATATTACTATATACTATATTACTATATATTAGTATATTTAGTATATATTTAATATATATATTTATATATATTTAGTTATATTTTATATTTTTTATATTTAGTTACAGATTACACACTTGTGCTACTACTCTATTAGTGGAGTTTATTCTTGTTTTGATAAAAAATAAATATAATTTAGAAATTTTAATGTTTCTTTGCACATATCAAAAGAAGGAAAACTTTCACAATGGATGATAATGGCAATTTGATGATAATAGTAATAATAATAGATAACTGTTACTAGTAATAATAATACATAACTGTTACCAAAGGTGTACTGTGTTACAGACATTGGCCCCAGTGCTTTGTGTATATTAATTCAGTAATTGAGGGTAGATACTTACCACTCAGACTCCATCTTATAGATGCAAAAGCTAGGCACAAAGAGGTTAAGAAGC
The DNA here is from genome assembly GCF_023721935.1 of Panthera uncia. Taxonomy (NCBI): domain Eukaryota; kingdom Metazoa; phylum Chordata; class Mammalia; order Carnivora; family Felidae; genus Panthera; species Panthera uncia. The sequence goes on from NW_026057580.1 coordinate 100,975,551, forward strand.
TTGTCCAACATCACACAGAAAGTAAAGCCAGAGCTGAGATTTAATTTAAACTCAGGTAGTTTAGTTCCAGAAGTAGCACTTTTTTGTTTTAAGTAATAAAATATTGCTTAATCTTATTGTCTCATTATTCACAGCCATATAACAACAAACAAGCTTCAAGTTGAATACAAGAACTAGCACTTTTAACCACTACATGTTATTATATTCTGTTTATACCAGATGTAAAGAGGAGGAAGATAGATCTACTGACCTTAGAGGAAACATTCAGAAACTACCTAAAAATCATACACGAAAAGATTCAAGAAAATCTTGTATCAAATTTTTGATATCATCTGTTAATGTAAATAACTTCCCCACCTATAAATGGTGAGACATGTGGCAGATCAAGAGCTAATCCCTTAGAATGCAAGGAACTCTTAGTAAACAATTAGAAGAGGATTACTAATCCAATGAAAACATGGACAAAAAACATGAATAAGCAAGACAAAGATAAATACACACAGGTCAAAACATACAGAAAGATGTTTTGTGTTTTGCATATTTAGGAGTTTTAAAAAGTGGGTCTAGATAAATCATGAAGTAATGACTGATAGGGAGACAGAGTTGTAGAGCTGATTAGAAGTGGCAGGCTGACAGCTGGTGATGTACACGGGCACTGTGGTTTGAGAGCATACCAGCCAAAATTCCAGAAGTGAGCCCTACAGAAAATGATTTTGAGTGACTGTTTTCTCAAGGGTGACTTATAGCTAGTATATTCCTGATACATCAATGAGAAGTTAATTCATTACATACAGTGGATGCCATGGGTCATTAACATTCTTTTTTAGACCTTCTGTTGAGAAGGCCTGGTTATCAGGATTGAAAATAAAAGCAGTGCATTCAAGACACTTAACCAATAGAAACCCAGAGAGAATTTTTTGACAATTATATAAAGAAGGTAAAGGAAAAATTTTTAGGGATCAAGGGGAGGTATGAGAGCGTCATATATGGTCGATGTTCATTCTTACTGTAGGTTAATTTTCATGAATTCACCTGGGTCTTACCTAATGCAATTAAAAAACCCACCTGTGATTATTCAATTAAATCACACATAAAAATGTTAGAATTTAAGATTTCATTATGTCACTGAGTAAAAAATGTATAACACAGCAAGAAAGTAGTCTTCATTATGGTATTTATAATCCCACCTATGTATTTTACTTCCAGGGAACCTTTTATTATTTTATCAGGAGGTTTGTCCTATGATACTGTAGGAAGAAGACCCTGCTTAACAGTTATGCATGGGAAAAGTACTGCTGTGCTGGAAATGGACTATTCAATTGTGGATTTTCTAACGCTATGTGAAACACCATACCCAAACGGTAATAAGCTTTGCATCTTTAAAACGTATTCTCTGTGGATATCTGCTATTCAGAACAGAGACCTGTTTGTTTTCTAAATAGTTTCCTTATCCTAGTATGCTGTCACTCTTCTGGGGGAGAGATTCTGTCTTCATAACTTTGTAAGTTTTATTTCAGAAGTTAATTTTGTTTAATAAGCTTTATCTGTTTAATATGACATAGTAGTAGTTAGTGCTACTGAAGGATAAACAGAACTGCCCACATTAAGCAACATTTTAAAACTCTATAAAACACTAGTATATTAATTAATCAAGGTTCTCCAGAGAAACAGAACTGATAGCACATAAGGAGAGGAAAGAGAAATAAGGAATTTATTTTAAGAAATTGGTTCACACAATTGAGGGTGATGAATCAAATTGATCAAGCACCATGGCAGGCTGAAAATTTGGGAGTTGATGTTGCTGTCTTGAGGCAGAATTGCTTCCTTTTTAGAAAGCCTGTCTTCTCTCTTCAGGCCTTCAACTGATTGGATGAATCCCACCCACATTATACCTGATAATCTCCTTTACTGGGAGTCTACTGATTTAAACGTTTATCACATCTAAAAAATACTTTCCCAGCAACATCTAAATTGGTGTTTAACCAAACAGGTGGGCACCAAATCAGAGACTAGTGACACATAAAATTAACCATAACAGCTAGCGTGTATCCTTTCAAGAGGAATTTAAATCTGGATCTTTTTTGTTTCATTTGAAGCTAATTGAAATGTAAAGCTATAACACATTTTATAATTAACAAGTGCATACAAAATATCTAAGGAAGAGATTATAATATTGTAGTGATACTCTACTGAGTTCCTATGAGAGACAAGAATAAGAATTGTTCTTATGGATATTCAGATTTAAATTTTGCGTTTGTTGCCCATGTCCTGCCTTGGATTTTGCAATACCATAGAAGTTACTGTGAACTTCTTGTTTTATTCGTCTTTACAAAATTGAAGTAATTTTGTATGAGTTATATAGATTTATCTCATTTAAAACCAAGTAGTCTTAAATTACATGAAGTGCAAGATCAGATTGTTACATACTTGAGAGAATGGAACAAAAATTTTTTAAAAAGCAAATGTGTATTATCTAATTTGCTGTCTTATTCCATATTTAAAACTGTTATTTATGCATTGTTTTCCTATTCCAGATTTTCAGGAACCATATGCTGTGGTGGTTCTTCTGGAAAAGGATTTAGTACTTATAGACCTTGCACAAAATGGGTAAGAATAAAATTTGGTGAGAGATTATTTTAGTATATGGTAGAAAAGACTCTTTTTAGCATAGGGTTGGCTATTTCTTTTTGTTTTTTTTTTTTGAAAACTCTATATTTATATCCATAATGTTGGCCTCTTTTAGAGTTTCAGACACACATTTCTAATTACCTGCCAGATTACGCTAGTATGTTGCTCGCACAGAATTTCTATTTTTGAAGTCAGAATTTCTTGAATTTCTGAAATTTCATATAATTCACCTAATACTTGGACACTCTGGGGGCACACAAAATAAATAAGTGCAGAATTCATCCCATCACAGTTTACCTCCAGATAAGCTCTGTGGCCTCCCCACCCACGTGCACTCTCTGTGGCACTGTCATGAATACCGTTGTCAGAGTAATTTTACATGTAGCACCCAGCTTGTCACTCTCCTCTTTCAAGGGTCCCATACTCTACTGACTGAGCCAACTGGGGCCCTGTTATTCTCCTCTTTAAACCACTATGATCTCTACTGTTTTATTATTTGAAAGCACCTTCTCAGCCTGCTTCTCCACACAGTAGAATTTAGGATACCTTTCTGACTTGATTTCTCACTGTCTTCCTACAGGTGGCTTATTCCCTAGAAAAACTGAACTGTGTATTAAACAAACATCATACTTCAATGTCTTTTCTTATATAGTTCCCAATGGCTGCAAACTCACTTGCTTCACTGCCATCAAAACTCCATATAACTTTCAAAGTCAGTCCTCTTTTCTTCATTCAACTTCCTCTTCTAGGGGCCCCTGGGTGGCTCAGTCGGTTGCGTGTCTGACTTCGGCTCAGGTCCTGATCTCGTGGTTTGTGGGTTTGAGCCCATGTGGGCTCTGTGCTGACAGCTCAGAACCTGGAGCCTGCTTCGGATTCTGTGTCTCCCTCTTTCTCTGCCCCTCTCCTGCTTGTGCTCTTGCTCTCTCTCTCTCTCTCTCAAAATTAAATAAACATTTAAAATTTTTCTCCTCTCTCTTAACCAGATATATCATACCTGGTGTATAAATTGCCACCATAGCTCCTTTGCAACTTTGTGTGGTATTTGCCATATTCTCCTTTTTCCAACATAGATGATAAATTCTTTGAATGCAAGAATATTACATTATTTATTTGTATCTCTTGAAATAATCATGAAAATTTAATTGTGTTTACCCATTTAGGATCTCAGTGTTTCTCAATTATGGGCAATTTGTCCCCAGCCCCCCCCCCAGAAGATACTTGATTGTATCTGTGTAAACATCTTTTCTAGATGATACTGGCATCTAGTGATGGACAGGGTTGCTGCTAAACATCCACAATGAACAGGACAGTCCCTTATAATAAAGAATTATCTGATCCAAAATGTGAATAGTACCTGGATTGGGAAACCCGGAAGTATAAGTCAACAGTATTATTTACCTTATTTTAAGGTACTACTAGATTCGTATCAACTTAATATGTACTACCTGTAATAATCATTTTTTTTTCCTTTTTGAAAATTACAAGACTATAGTGGAAAGGAATTTGAAAACAGTATTTCTAAAGCGCAGTCTTGGAATAACTTATTCTTAATATGATTTTATTTTTGGGGGCGCCTGGGGTGGCTCAGTCCATTAGGCTCCCAACTTTGGCTTAGGTCATGATCTCATGGTCTATGGGCTTGAGCTGTCAGCACAAAGCCTGGAGCCTGCTTCCGATTCTGTGTCTCCCTCTTTCTCTCTGCCCCTCCCTCGCTTATGCTCTGTCTCTGTCTCTGTCTCTCTCTCAAAAATAAATAACATTAAAAAAATTTGTTTTAAATATGACTTTTTTTTCATTAGCTAAGTTTTCAAATAGTGGGACTTTTTGCCTGTGGTCTATACTGATACGTATTTAAGTTAAAGAAAATATTGTCCAAATAACCTGTGACTAGGCATTTTATTTAGCAAACGTATCAGTTAAATGTATGGTAATAGTAGAGTCATTGTGCGTAAGGATTATAAAGTATGTTTATAAAGAGAAAAAAGTTACCTGCCATTTTTTTTAATTCATGTTTTTGTTTGAATTTTTCTTCTGTGTTTTTATGTGTGTTCGAGGAAGGAGTGATGACAGTTCGCTTCATTTTGAAATCTAGAAAGGGCTTTTCTGAATTTATTCTTTTCTAATTTTTAAATTATTGTCAGTGGTAGACTGATGAATACATACAATTTTTGCAGATGAGCCACTCTAAACTTCTGAGACTTTTTAGGGCCAGTTGCTGGTTTTCTAGATATTTTTAAGTAACCATTCAAAAGGAATTGAAACCAGAAAAGAAATATCATTGTACATTTAGTTAGGATTTTACTTTAAGATTTTTGAAAGCATTTTTTGCTTTATTTAATGAAATAATTTCCTATCTAGGAAACCTTTAAGGTAGACTTTTATTTAGATTATCACTAAAACAAGAGAACATCTCTAGATTAAATATTGCACTAGGCATTACACTGATGGAGAAGAGAACTGAAAATTTGTGTTATTTGACATAAAAATGAGGAATGTGCTGATTGAGAACTTTACAGTTAAGAGCATAGTTTAAATTTGGCTTCTCCTTGCCGGCTGGCATGCCTTTGGCACATTACTCTAAGTTTTCGTTCCTCCATAAAATTTCTACATCGTAAGTGTGGTGTGAGAAGTAAAGAAGATAAATGTCTATATAAAGCACTTAGTCCAGTGTGTGCCACATGGTATGTATTTCCAGCTGCAGCTTTTCTCTTTACTAGTCTAACTGAGCAACTTGCATTATAGAAGATGTCATTTTTTACATATTTGCATAAATTAAATCTATTAAATCTCTGTGACAGAATGTATGTAATTTCCAAAAATATGGAGAAGAGCACTGTATTCCAAAATTTAAAATATAAATTTAGATAATATGTCATATGGGCCTTCAGAGAATGTTATCTTTAATCAAATTTTAAATATTGTTTTTGTTCCAAAGATGTAAATAATTTTTAAAAGTTTTCATTGTGTTAATTTTATTAAATACAGAAATTTTTTTCTTTTCCTATTGTTAAAGATATCCTATATTTGAAAATCCCTACCCTTTGAGTATACACGAATCCCCTGTCACATGTTGCGAATATTTTGCTGATTGTCCTGTGGACCTCATTCCTGCACTTTATTCTGTTGGAGCTAGACAGAAACGTCAAGGTTACAGCAAAAAGGTATTGAACATGAGTTTTAGTATTTAATGTTGCATTTCAGTATTTTATATTTATCACCTTGGAATATTTGATAACATGTATACCTTTTCTAGAGAAAATATATAGAAAATCCTTTTTTGGAGCAAAATACGTTGTTTACTGTTATCATAGAAATATATATATGAAGATGCTTGAAAGTTGCTTTATACTATAATCTTTTCTTATAGGAATGGCCCATTAATGGAGGTAATTGGGGCTTAGGTGTTCAAAGTTACCCAGAAATAATTATTACAGGGTAAGTAAAAGCCTGTTTTCACCACTAAACCAATAATGGCTAAATACAAAGACTACATGGACGTTAATTAATTGGGCAGGTAGTGCTTTCCTTTATGCTGTAGCGTATTAAAAAATGTTATTGTCTGGAACCTGCCAACTTACCCTGAATTTTTTACCTTTCCTCGTTTGGTGGCTAACTTTTCAAATAACAGTATACTTCATCGCTTCTCAGCCTTTTGGCTAAGATCATGTGCAAATAACAGTATACTTCAAAGAAAGAAAAAATGTAATATTTTTTCCTTTGTATCATCACAGTTTTAACTCATTTCCTTTTCATAGGCATGCTGATGGATCAGTTAAGTTCTGGGATGCTTCTGCAAGTAAGTATTTTGAATATTGTTTGTTATATAATCATTGCTTTTATATAACCTGTTTTATAATAATTGCATAATCAACATTTAGTTTAAAATTTGGAAGCTATCGATTTAATAACTGATTTATCAAGTATATGAGTTTAGAATTCTTGATAGACGTAAGATATTTTTAAGGATACTGTCTAGTCAGTCAAGAAAAATTCTCAGCAGAAGTAATCAGATCCTTTCTTCAAAATTTCTTCAAACCTTCTCTTTTTAACTCAGAATTAGGAAAAGTGAGAATGTGTTTCAAATCAACAGAAATTTGTAGAATAATGCCTGATGTTCGGCTAACAGTAATTTGTATTTTCTTTGTGGAATATACATGTTGGTTACACAATAGCAAAAAAAGAAAGAATGCTTTGAATCATCAATGTTTGCAAAATATACATAGCAAGCAGTGAGACTCCAGTTAACTCAGGATATTTTGTGTTTCATCATATAGAAATATGAGATGTACTAGCACCGTTTGTAGTGAAAGTAGGTAGAAAATCATTTTAGAAAGCAAAAATGTTCTTTATTTTCATTATATTTATACTTTTTTCTTTTCACAAAATATTTTTGTCATTGATTTTTTTTCAGGTTATCTAAATTCATCATCATGATGAGTTTTTTGTTTTTGTTTTTAATGAATACAGGTACACCTTTCTTTTTGGTCAGTAGGTCCAATGAATGCATTATCTAAAAGAATAATAGAGAAATGTAGACCTGGGAATAAAAATATGGTTCGAATAAATATTGGCTATTTTCCTTAGATAATATGAGTGATTAAATATTACTTTATATTTGTTCTTTTTATATTAAAATGTTTAACATATACTATCTTTTTTTCTAGTAACTCTGCAAGTATTATATAAACTAAAGACATCTAAAGTATTTGAAAAGTCAAGAAATAAAGATGACAGACCAAACACAGATATTGTAGATGAAGATCCATATGCCATTCAGATCATCTCCTGGTGTCCGGAAAGTAGAATGCTGTGCATAGCTGGAGTTTCAGCTCATGTCATTATTTATAGATTCAGCAAACAAGAAGTGATTACAGAAGTCATTCCGGTAATAGTCTCTTAATTATTTTCAGTGTCAGATGTCTAACATTTAATTTTTTTTAAATTATTTAGGAGATTATTTGCAGTCGTTTTTTTCTAGAATTTTTAAAAACACTTAAGTGTTTACATTGCCATCTGTCTTTTGTGGAAAATAGTGTATTTTAATCTATATCTTTTTAGTGAGCATTTAAAGCCTTATGTATATTATGTGTTTCATTTAAGGAAAGTTAATATGAATATGAGCATACTCTAATTTGGTACTAACAGGCATGCTGTGAATTCTAAAATCATCGTGTGTTCTTACACACACACACACACACACAATCATTTTTGAAACGCTGAGTCAGAAACATTTTTTTTTTTCTTTCCTAAATCTTTACCTTTAGAAATCGTGGCTAAATTTTTACCCTTACAACATGTTTCCACTGAAGTGTATGTGTGTATGAGTGTGAAGTGTAATAAAGTGAATAATTATTAGTAGTAGGTGAACTGTCTTTCTTTTATAACAGATGCTTGAAGTTCGATTGTTATATGAGATAAGTGATGTGGAATCCCCCGAGGGTGAACAGGCACCACCTCTGCCGACACCTGTGGGGGGCGCCACTCCTCAGCCCATTCCTCCTCAGTCTCATCCTTCTACCAGTAGCAGTTCATCTGACGGACTTCGTGATAATGTCCCTTGTTTAAAGTAAGTTATAAAAAAATGCAGATGTTTTGGAAACTACTTTTTCGTTTAAGTAAATTATAAACATTACTAGAATAATATTTTCCTGTGATAGAGAAAAATGACATAACATTTCTTTCTTTGTTTTGCTGTGGTTAATCCAATTTCTTTTTCTGTGGCAACAAGAGGAATATGATTGAATTCTGTGATTTTGTCTTTGAAGTGCTAAGATTTGATCCGTAAACAATACTGGTAGGACAGCATGGATCTTTCCTGTGTATGCAGCTCAATCCTCCAAATCCTTGGATGTTTTCTAGTTTGGATTCCTAGGTAGATCAAAGGTATATTTAAAAAAAAATTTTTTTTAATGCTTATTTATTTTTGAGAGAGAGAGAGAGACAGTATGAGTGGGGGAGGGGCAGAAAGTGAGGGAGACACAGAATCTGCAGTAGGCTCCAGGCTCTGGGCTGTCAGCACAGAGCCTGATGTGGGGCTTGAACTCAAGAACCGCGAGATCATGACCTGAGCCGAAGTCGGACGCTTAACCGACTGAGCCACCCAGGCGCCCCTCAAATGTGTATTTAGAGTGCTTTCCACCACTCTGAAAATTCTGTTTTTTTGATATTTAGAGATTCAGTTTTCTTGTGATCATTTTCTTGTATTTCTGAATCTTGTGTAGCACAACAGTATCATTATTTAAATGCCTTTATTGTAGCATTCCAGATTTGAATACATTTTGCTTTTATATAGGAATAAATTAGATAAAACATTCTTTTCTTCTATCTAATTTATATTACTGAGTATTAACTTTTTCAAGGGTATGGGCCTTAAATATGGCAGAGAAATAAAACAATGAGGAAAGAGTTAAGACCACTGAAAAATTTTATGAAGACTATGATTAATTACATTTACAGAGAAGTCAGTTAGGGTAATGAGTGTCGTTGTGGAAAATGTAAACAAAAATCCAGTGTAAGAGTTGAGCCAAAGCCCAGATTAGTAGATTCAAGGTAGAGATGGCTGCTGAGAGATAATTTACGTCAGTTGAAAGAACCAGGTTTGTCCTGGTTTTGTTTTAGATCTGCCAGCGTCTCTTCGCTTCGTGAAGGAATTACTATGGAGAAGGCCTTGGTACCCAAAAATGCGCTCACCCCAAACATAGGGCAGATTCTTTTTATATCATCATCATTTAAAATGTATAGACTTTTTAAAAATTATACCTTATGTGTTTATATAAATTTTAGATTATGTGTTTTGTGTTAATATTCTCAAAAGGGATGATTTTGCTCCTCTGCACGCATTTGGCAATATCCGGAGTCGTTATTACTTGTCACAACAGTAGGAACAGGGTGCTGTTGCATCTAGTGCATGCAGGCCAGGGGTGATGCTCAAGTGCGCACAACCGTGCCCCCAACAAAGAACTTTCCAGCTCAGAAGGCTGCTGATGCCAGCAATGAGAAATGCTGATCTGATCGAAAACATACAGGCATCGAGGTTAAGCAACTGCATTTCTTAGAAAGGCCTCACGTTTTTTCTTTCTCATGTACATACATGCACACAATTCCTTTTTGCTGCGGTTCTGGCACATGTTTAACTAGAATGAGACTTGGAAATACAGAATTCTACATTCTTCCCTTTTACTTTTTCAGTACTATTTTGCTTTAAACTTAAACTTGTAAAATTTCTATTAATGCTCTTCTGATTTTAATGTGTATTTCTCCAGACTTTTATTAAATATAAGTCTTATAAGCCTGTATAGTGCAATTTGTCTTTGACGTTTATTTTGGTAACCTTTTTGGTGGCAGAGTTTTGAGATTTTTGTCTAAAATCGACATATTCACTAGTGCTTTTGGAGGCAATTTGAGTTATACCTCATTTTTTCTTTTTAATAGTTTTCTGGTAACTTCACGTTGTTTTTGTCCACAGTCCCAAAATTCGGTTTTTAAATGTCAGAGATCTAACTAAACTGATACTAAAATAACTAATACTGAGTTTCGTTTTGCTTTTTAAAGTTTATTTATTTTTGAGAAAGAGAGCATGAGAGAGAGAGAGAGAGTGTGTGAGTCCCAAGCAGGCTCCACACTGTCAGCACAGAGCCCCAGGCAGGGATTGAACTCACAACTGTGAGATCATGACCCAAGCTGAAACCAAGAGTTGGACCCTTAACCCACTGAGCTATCCTGAGCCTACTCAGGTGCCCCGAGTTTTTTGTTTGTCTTTTATACAAAATGTTTTTGTATGTACTTGTTCCTTTGAAGAATCATTTTAAAAGCTATTTGGTTTATTCCCTTTACCAATAAAATTTTATGTTTTTAGTATTTTAATTGTACTTTTGCAGTTTATTTGTCAAAGCAGATAAACAATTGAAACTGCGAAGCCTCCAAACATTATTTTGACATTTAAAATACATTTGTACAAATTATGGAGCTTTTCACAAAGGTTCAACCCCTTGTCTTTAAAAAGTAAACCTTAATTTACATATATTAAAATCATTAAAATAACTTGCATGTAATCATTATAGACATAAAATGTTACACCCACCCATCCCCATTTTGCATTTTTTTCCCTCATTTTGAATTTTTTTTTAATGTTTGTTTATTTTTGAGAGAGAGACAGAGCATGAGTGGGGGAGGAGCAGAGAGAGAGGGAGACACAGAATCTGAAGCAGGCTCCAGGCTCTGAGCTGTCAGCACAGAGCCCAAAGTGGGGCTCAAACCCACGAACCGTGAGATCATGACCTGAGCTGAAGTTGGACGCTTAACCAACTGAGCCACCCAGGCACCCCTCATTTTGCATTTTTAAATCTAACCTATCCTGTCATTACTTGATCCAGTTTCCAATTTTTTACCAATTAGGGGTTTTGTAGCAGGCTTGCTTGGCTTATTTTTGCTTAATAACTTTTTTTTTTTTGGTCTCTTGTAAGTAATTTAAGAATTCCATGAATTCTGTGTGTCTTTATCACTGAAGTTTTAAATGTGCCCATATACGCACTTGTAATATTATCCGTGAATGCTTGCTCTGCTCTTGAGGTTCTAATTTAATGTGCATATTAAATTTGCCGGCATGAGGTAATTAGGTTTGACTTCTTTGAAGCTTACCTAATTCATATAAGGAGAAAATAACACACTCAGAATCTTCTATTCAGAAAAATACTGTGTCTTCATTTCTATCTCGAGATGGACGGCTGCCACTGATTAGGGGGTACGTCCCTGAGAAAAGCCAGAACTTGTGCCTCAGCCAGCACACAGTTCCGAGTGTATTGCCTTACAGACTTTGCATAGGGAAAAGCAACTGTAGCTTGGTTCATATTTGGAGGACCCTCAGTGATTCATGTTTACCCTAAAATTTGGCTAACACACCCTAAAGACCAGGGGTGACGGTCTTCTTCACTACAGGTATCAACTAAATGACTCAAAGGCATCCTTACCTCTGAGATTGGTATTAGGAGATTTAACATTGCGTAGTTTTCTTTCTGCCCTTCCTTCTTCCATTAGACTGTCCCTCCAAGGCAGAAGCCTCAAAAATTGCTGAAGTAACCAGGCTTTGCTTAAGTTTCACAAGAGCAGTTATTTGAGGAGTCTTAGCAATCAAAAAATGTTCTCACCTTAAAGTCAAAGTAGGTTTTTTTTTAAATAGTAATCACCCACAAAAATAAATTACTTACATTAAAGAAAAAAAAATGTCATCTTCCAAATCCACTTGAAGTTTCCTGGTATGCGTATTAAAGGTATGGTATTTAAGTAACTGTATGCCTTAGAAAGTCTCCGACTCATAAACCACTCCCTCACTCCCCCTGACATGTGTGTAACAAGTACTGTAAAAATTTTGTATGAATTTACTCAATAAAGTGAAGCTTGGGAATACATTTGTTTTTTTACTAGTAGTTCACTTGAAAATCCTACCATCACCTCAAACTTAACCGCATATTCCTGTAAAAGTAGCTCTTCATTCTGACATTTTATTTTCTTTCTCTTTCTTTTCTTTTTCTTTCCTTCTCTCCTCTTCTTTCCTTCCTTCTTTCCTTCATGCCTTCCTTCCTTTCCTTAACTTACGATCACTCTGTATTCTTTTTCTCCCGTGATCTACCTCTGATGAACCTTCAGCTCATTCATTCATTCAGTAAATATTGAGCGCCTCTTCTGTGCTAGTGTTAAAAGTAACTGCAGGGTTTTTGCCTTCATGGAGTTTAGAAGCATTTTTCAATTCTTACTTCATAATATGTTCCAAATCTACCTTTTTCTTACTGTTTTACTTCAGAATTACAGGTACTTCCTAATTGTTCTCCGACCCTACTTCATCTTGTAAATTTCCACCAAATTAATCTTCCCAAAGTATTTCTTATAAACCTTCATTTGGCTTTTAATTCCTTAAAATAATAAAAATATATTACTTTTGTGTAATTTGACCATTGACAGCTCTTTCATAGCCACTCAAAATGTCTCCGTACTGTGATTAGGTAGTAATATTCCCACTTTTTAGATAAGAAGATAGTTGGAAAATGGCAGAGCCAGGACTTAAATGCTAGCTTTTCAAAAGCCCTCAGTACTTTCTACAAATATCAGACTTTTGCAGTGAGGCGCTGAAGACCCTCTAACTTCTCACCCTGGCCTATCCTGCTGTACAGATTTCTCACTGTTACTACACACACTTCCACTGTGGACAAACTTCCACACTTGTTAATCTTTGACTAAGGGTTTCCTCCTTGTTTGCATATGTTTGCAGAAGCAATATATTTTGAACACCCATTCAGTAATTATTGGGGAAAGAGTCTGCAATCAAAACTCAAAGAGTACTTTTTTTTTTAATCGTTAAAGTGTCATGCACACAAAATTAAATTTCTCACAATTTTTTTTTTTACTCATTTAACTCATTTTGTTTTGGCCACTTTTAATTAAGCCATATATTTACAGCTTGATTTTATGTTTTTTTAAGTGTTTATTTATTTTGAGAGAGAGAAAGCATGCAAGGGAGGGGCAGAGAGAGAGAGGGAGAGAGAGAATCCCAAGCAGATTCCCTGCTGTCAGTGCAGAGCTTGATTTAGGGCTTAATCCCACAAACCGTGAAATCATAACCTGAGCTGAAATCAAGAGTCAGACGCTTAACCAACTGTGCCACCCAGGTGCCCTATATATTTAAGTCTACTTTTACTCCCCCCCCCCCCCCCCGCTTTTTTAGGTACTTTTCTAACTTCCATTTTTTTTTTTTTTTCTAACTGGATTTTTTTCCCCCTCTTGTTAATTCTTGGGCTTCTCGTTCTCCTCATTCTTCTCCCCATTTCTCCTTCCCCTTCCTACTCATTCTTGTTTTCTCCCTCCCCACTTCTAAGCCCTGAATTTATAATGGGAACTTACATATGATTTCTTATTTTTGTTTTCACATACGGGTTTTGTTTCTAACCACATTAAATGCCTCTAGAGAACAGGATTCGTTTTTTTTTTTTCATGTGTGTAGTACAATTTCATATATAAAGTTATGTTTTGTATAGTTATTTATGCATGACTTTATAACTACATGAGCTAATAAGATAGTTGAAGATGGGTTAAAAGGTAATATATTATCCTTTATTACAGAGTTAAAAATTCACCACTTAAACAGTCTCCAGGTTATCAGACAGAACTAGTTATTCAGTTGGTGTGGGTGAGTGGAGAACCACCACAACAAATAACCAGCCTGGCAGTCAATTCTTCCTATGGATTGTGAGTATAATTTATGTGTTTCTCATACATTCTTTTATTTTTAAAAATAGAAAAGATGATCTTCATTATAGCATCAATTAAAAAGTTGTATAACTTTAATTTCAGATCAAATTCAGCATTTGTTTGGAATATAATTCTGTTTCAGATAATTTACTCTGAGTATGCTTATACTGCTTCCTAATGAATTGGGATAAAGGTTTGAAGTCAATATACCATCTCCTGGCTCTACTCTCAGAAATGATTTCCTTATTAATACTCAGCATAATGGAGGTCTAACAACATGAACTCAGAAGACTTTGTGCTAAGCTGATTCTGTAAATGTTGAATCAAACCTATATAATGTCTTCTTGCTACTTTCAAAGTTCACTTGTATAAATTGTAAAAGCATAGTAATAGTTTATTGAAGTATTTGTACTGCAGGTGTATTATCAATTCATGCCTTCAAGTATTTAGTATTAATTAGACTTACTTTTTACTATAATTTGGTAGACTCATAGAGTATTTTTGGTTTTTTTTTAAATCAGCACTGTGGTATCAGAGAAGCCACACATTCACTGTGCAGTCCCAGGGCCATTTGCTGGTATGTAGGTCTCCTTGATGCTAGTCCTAGGGACTCATTGATCTTTCTTCTTCCTCCTCTGTCATCACTCAGTCTGTCTCTTGCAGATGTATACCTAGCTAAAATTGACTATAGTCTGAGCTGGTTTTCTCTCATGTCTTTGGTTTGCTGCCCCACAATATAAGAACACAAACCTCTCCTTGTTAATATTTCACTGCCCACAACCATAAAGGAAGGAGGGAATAAGAAAAATAACTAGTAGGAAGTTTTAAAGGAAGTTGCACATCAGTTGATCACAGGCTCATTGGGCTCACAGTTAACATTGCATTTAGCCCTTTTTGTATATTTTTGACATTTGAACTACTTGCCAAGATAATTTACTATGCAATCCATATTTAGAACTTCAACTGAAAAACCTGATCATCTGGCCCATGTCTCCATTCCTCCTTAACAGTCATCAGCAGAAATGGAGTTGAAGCTTTTTCTCTTTAGATGGGTCATACACTCTCCAGTTCACTCCAGCCTTTGTCTGGCCCGTTCGTGTTACTTACAGAGCCCCTCCCTCTATACATTCCAGTTTTCAACTCCTGGTTTAAGACATCTTAAAAGAGTAAAATTTCTTTATTCATAATTGTTTGGTTTGTAGGTCCTGACTTATAATTGGGAAGGTATTTGGAATACTCCAAAGGGAGACCTCCAAGATTTAATGCTTTCTAGTTTTATTCTTGACTGTAGGGATTATCACAACTTTTGAGCTGCTCAAAATGCCCTTAAGTCAAAAAAAAAAAAAATACATGTCACATTTCCTAGGATAGAGATTTATGACTATGATCATGTTTCACTTCCTATGCCAACTTCTTTTTTAATGATGTTGATTTGTAATCATTAATGTCTGCAGAAGATCTGTACAGTTCCATGAGTGAGAAGGCATATGTAATGTGTAACCTGTGTTTCCATGTCTCTGATAGTCTGCAGTTTCAGAGAGGAATTTTGTGAAAAACCCATCCTTCTTCTTTTTCAGCCTTCAAGACTACAAGTACGTATCCTCATACTTGTTTATGCTAAAGTATTTGCTCTTTTCCTATTCCCAGGGTAGTTTTTGGCAATTGTAATGGCATTGCTATGGTAGACTACCTCCAGAAAGCAGTACTCCTCAACCTGGGCACTATTGAATTATATGGCTCCAATGATCCTTATCGGAGAGAACCCCGGTCTCCTCGTAAATCTCGACAACCTTCAGGAGGTATAAAGAAAAAGTCCTGAGTTTTAGGATTTCTATAAATACTAAAGCTACTTCTGTGACTATAAGTACTTCAGTGAGATAAATAGCTTGTCTGACTTAGTCTATATATATAAACTGTCAAAAACTAGTAAAAGTTTAGAGCCTTCTTTGTTTTGTATTATTATTAGATTTTGCTTTTGTTTTAGAATTTTAATTAATGTTGGGAAAGAACCACAGTAGCAAGCTTCTTCAGCTAAATTATGAGATGAAAATTTGTCTCATTATTGTGAAACAAAAGTTAATTTCAAAGTTTTGCCCCTTTTATTACTTGGTATTGTGAGACCAAAAATTCATTGTTCCAACTATTTAATTTACAGGGAGCATTTCCTATGTGAAAAAAATGTAAATGCAAAAGTGAATTTGAATTCTATGAAAATACAGTGTTTTAGGTAGCTTTGATTCAATGCAAACCCAAACCCATTAAGAATTCTCTTTGTTAGGACTCTTTTGTGTTTTCTGCATAAGTAGTCTAATTTTAAATGTTTTCATATGTCTGGTTGGTTATCTATACCAGTACTCCTCACCCCCCGCACTTTTTTTTACCCCCATAGTATTGGATCTCTGGCACTTGGGGTATATTAGTGAGGCCTGCAGCAATTACTGGCCTACAGGTTCCAGTCTCCTCAGGACCTGTTCCACTGGACCAGGGATTAAGGGGAGCCGTATCTCTAGCTGACTTAGCCCGTTTGCAGAATGCCAGTGTGCAGTGGAACACTGGGAAGCTCACGTATATACTTATAACTCAGTCTCTCCGAATTAAAATTCTCCCTGAGATTCATTTCTCATTTTCTCTCATGACATAATTAGCTAATGTTACCTTTATCACAGTTCGTGACAGAAGAAGAAAAAGGTGGTGAGATATAGACCTTACTGTCACTTTAGCTTGATGGTTGAACTTTCTTTTCCATTTTTGTTTTTGTGTGTGATCATTTTGTCTCGCGTTATCTTCAGCAGAAATTTTCCCAACCATACCATTCTAGTATCTTTGTCTCCTTTTTTTTTTCTTCTTCGCTTTTCATTGCTTCACTAAGGTGGGCTGATTGTGACTTCTTGCATGTGCGGCCTTTCTAGCTTATATTCTGAATCTGTGAAAAAACTCCGTTCTTCCTTAAGTAAGTTATTTATTCCATATCAGTTAAGTCACAGCATGTTTGTTTGTTGTATGTAAAATCATTTTTTCTCATTTATTTTTAAAAGAGCTTTTAACAGCATTATATTTCTAAATTACATATCTAAATGTTTGTCCTCGTTACTTGAATTCATCTATAATATGTATGTGAAAATAGCCATTGAAATGTTTGCATCCGAATCCAGTATTTTTTATAAAGCAAAAGAAACTAATATTTAGTTTAGACTAATATGTATTTATAATGTTAGAAAGTTAAAACATTGTCATGGTAGAGAAGACAAGTACTTTTGGCAGTTTTACCACAGAGCAAGTAAAAACTTGCTCCTAAAATTCATTTATCTTATTCCTGATACCTCATCATAGTTTCATAAAATTTCCAGAAATTAAATACCTAAACTAATCCAAGGATAGAAACCAGTTTTACCATCTGATTTCAAAAATATTTCTTTCTTAAATTCTGTTGCATCTTATTCTAGAGTAAATCTTGTAATATTATTTATATTATTATTTGCTCTATTTGTATTGAAGAGTTAGATGTTTAGGCACAGGAGAACAATTCGAATTTTTTTTTGTCATCTTAAGATACTTATTTATGCTCAGCAGTAATAACATTTAGGATTATGTATTAAATAAAATTAAAAGAAAGTTATTTTAAAATGTGATTTAACATTTTAAGGATATTTATGCCTTAGTTCTAAAATACTGTAATTATTTATATTTCGAATAAAATTAAATGTGAAATAATTGATACTAAAATTCTTTAATTGCATTGATAAAACATATATTCTTGCAAAAAAGGTGTGTTTTATAATATATTCTGGAAGTATAGCCCAAATACCACCAGGTTATTCTATTTTTTTTATTTTTTATTTATTTATTTATTTTTTTTTTTTAATTTTTTTTAACATTTATTTATTTTGAGACAGAGAGAGACAGAGCATGAAGGGGGGAGGGGCAGAGAGAGAAGGAGACACAGAACCGGAAGCAGGCTCCAGGATCTGAGCCATCAGCCCAGAGCCTGACGCGGGGCTCGAACTCACGGACCGCGAGATCGTGACCTGGCTGAAGTCGGACGCTTAACCGACTGAGCCACCCAGGCGCCCCTCTTCTATTTTTTTTAAAGATTAGTTTGGAAAAATGTTTTAATACTAGTAGATTCTAATACGTTTTCATAACAAGTAAGGTGTCACTGATGAAATTATTTTATAGGCATTACTGTC
Source organism: Panthera uncia (assembly GCF_023721935.1). Taxonomy (NCBI): domain Eukaryota; kingdom Metazoa; phylum Chordata; class Mammalia; order Carnivora; family Felidae; genus Panthera; species Panthera uncia. Next base: position 100,993,604 of record NW_026057580.1, read on the forward strand.
TAAGGGTTTTACAGCTGTATTAAAATATAGTTGAACCCATAACTAAAATATGTACAGTGTTTTCATAATAAAAATTATGAGACTGTTACAGGGGCAAGTAGTGATAAAGTATTTCAACCACCTGTGTATGTCTGCTGAAAGTCTTAATTATAACAAAAGTGAAACAGGCTAGTATGTGTCATGTTTTGCTGACCACTTTTTGACTCCGTGAAGGATACAAAAGGGAAATTTCTGTTCTGAATATAATTTTAAACCCTAATAAGATCTGCATAGTGATGTGAACGTGATAGACCCATGAGAAATAAGTTACTTAGTCTTAGAAGTTGATAATTATAAAGAAGGGAATTAGAGGGATGAAGCTGTTCCTGACTTTAGGAAACATATTTTCAAAAGTTTTGGAGAAGTGTCTCTGAAAATGAAGATTTGGGCTACAAAGTTGTAGTTAATTTCAAGTCTTCAATATTCTCAGTAGGATAGAAAAAGAGAAATAGCTATGGAGCCTAGTAATACTAGTTGATATTTTTGTGCATGTGTGTGTTGTAAGAAACAAAACACTATATAAGAAATGAGGGATATAATCAAGGATGCATAATAAGTGTTGCATAAATCAGTAACTACTGTGTTGAATATAGGTAGGTTTTCAAAAAATGGGAAATAGCAAAATGTTTGGTTTCATTGAAAATATAATTAAGGAAGGATTAGGACTCTAGGGATCAGTTGAAGTGATAGTTGAAAAGCAGAAGGTAGAGCTAAATAACTTTGTTTCTCAACACTCTCTTAATGAGAAATTATTTATGTTTCTGGAAAGTGAAAAATAATGAAGAGAAATGAAAATCTAAGCTACATTATGTATGCAAGACAGAGCTTGGTAATAAACAGTAATAAAGTAATAAAAAGATCTCAAGAGAATTTGTGAAGAAAATTTGTAAACAGTTTCCAAGTTTTCAAAGGTCAGATATTTTATAAGTCATTAAATTTGATGTACAAATCAGTCAGAATTCTCAAATGATTTGTGTGCATATTGAAATGCCTTGTGTGCATATTGAAAATAGAACTGTCAATTGAAATCAACAGGAATTCACTAACAGTACGAAAAATCAGTGTTACTTTTTTAATCTCATAACTACATTAATGGTTTATGGCAGCCTGTTGACCTAATGTTTCCTAAAGTTAATCAGATATTTGATAAAGAATTCCATGTATATTTTTTATGAACCGAGCAGATGGAAGCAACCTAGTTCAGTTTGACAATTGCAAGATTGATTAAACCAGAGTCAGCAAACTATGGTCCGTGGGCCAAATCTCTTCCACTGCTATTTTTGCTAATTAGAACATCATCCTTGCTTAGCTGGCCCTAAAACCAATCTAGGCCTTCACATTTGCCAATCCCTGGACTAAACTGTGGTATCTATTTAGTGGGTCAATTTATAGCCTAATACTAATTTCTGTGGTGTGCCTCAGTAGATATAGAATGCTGAATAACATGATTATGCTTGTTGTCCTTAAAGGATAACTACTATATCTGGTAGCGGAGTAAATACCCATAAAGATATTGGTAGGTAGAAATCATAAACCTAAATGATATACCATAGTCACATAGTATATACCATAGGATCACATATATCAATTAATGTAGGGTTGGACTTTGACTTTTACCCTAAGCCAGATGGAATGAATGGAAGGCTTAAAATTTCAAAATTGATTATTTTTATTCAGTATTAGGCTCACTGTAGTGCTAGAGTATATTAGAGTTTACTATCACCACTATCTATTATTGAGGTAAAATTGGCACATAACATTATTTTAGTTTCAGGCATGCAACATACCAATTTGATATTTGTATGCATTGCAGAATGATCACAGTAAGTCTAGTTAACATTCATCACCTTGCATAGTTACAAAATATTTTTTCCCTTGTAATGAGGACTTTTAAGATCTACTCTTTTTTTTTTTTAATTTTGTTTAATGTTTATTTATTTTTGAGAGAGAGAGACAGAGCATGAGTGGGGGAGGAACAGAGAGAGAGGGAGACACAGAATCTGAAGCAGGTTCCAGGCTCAGCTGTCAGCAAAGAGCCCGACTCAGGGCTCGAACCCACGAACTGTGAGATCATGACCTGAGCTAAAGTCGGACGCTTAACCGACTAAGCCACCCAGGCGCCCCTAAGATCTACTCTTAAGCAGCATTCAGATATCCAATATAGTATCACTAACTCTAGTTATGCTGTGTATTATATCTCTTATTTATTCTATAACTGGAAGTTTGTACCTTTGACCGCCTTTACCGGTTTCTCCCACCCTCCATACCCTGCTTCTGGCAATCACCAGTCTCTTCTCTGTATATATAGGCTTGTTTTTTGTTGTTTTGGGGGATTTTGGGGGGCTGCAGGGTTAGATTCCACTGTATCATACAAGTGATATCATACAGTAGTTTTGTTTTTCTGTCTTATTTAACATAATATCCTTGACATCCATCCATGTCACAAATGGCAAAATTTTATTTTATGACTGAATATATCTATTGTGTGTGCGAATGTATGTGTGTGTGTGTGTGTATCCCCCACATTTTTATAAAGCCTACATTTTCTTTGTCCATTCATCCATAGATGGACACTTAGATTGTTTCTGTATATCACTACTATTTAAAGATCTGCTGTTTTAGTGTTTATCAAAAAGAGTTCATTCGGGCTCTGTGCTCATAGCTCAGAACCTGGGGCCTGCTTCAGATTCTGTGTTTCCTTCTTTCTCCACCCCTCCCCCACTTATACTCTCTTTCTCTCTCTCTCTCTCTCTCTCTCAAAAATAAATAGAACATTTAAACAATTTTGAAAAGTGCTGCCTAGGTGGCTCAGTCGTTTAAGTGTCCAACTTCGGCTCAGGTCATGATCTCGTGGTTCATGACTTCAAACCCCACATAGGGTTCTGTGCTGACAGCTCAGAGTCTCAAGCCTGCTTCAGATTTCGTGTCCCCATAAATATTAAAAACATTTTTAAAGGAGTTGATTTATATAAACAAATATTTTGTCAAAGATTAAATTCATACCTATTACATCCATCATCTTTGAAGTATAAAAACTAGTTTTGGGTTTTTGTTTGTTTTGTTTTGTTTTTCCAGAACAATTAGTGTAATAAGAAAAAAGTGTAAAAAGAAAAAAAAAAGTGGTTATCATTCAAACAGTTCCTACTTAATGAAGAAAAATATATAATTCAAAATAGAAAACATTTTTATAAACCCAATTCAGTACTCCGTGTTCTCTGAAAATGTTATTCTAAAAGGTTTCTTAGTGACTGGATTGTGACATTATGTCTTTTACCAAAAGATTGGAAAAGTAGATACTGGCCACACATGTACATATGTTGACATGATACCTGATTTCTGAGGTCTAGATATGTAGCCCCTTGTGTGTTGCCCAGCCATCCCAAACTCTTGACATGTGTTTGTTTGTAATTTTCAAAGAATTTTCAGGAATTCTTTTCATTCCAATCACTAAACAACTTACTGTCCCTATTGATTGTTTACTCTGCATGTTACCATGTCTTTTAATTCTTGTCCACAGCATAAAATACCTTGTTACAGTTTCTCCCAAGAATTTAGGCCATCCCCTAAGATAAATTCTATGTAATTCATATACATCTATGAAAAGAAAGTATTTCTTTAGAGCTCCTTTTAAAAATGTATGGTTTAATTATTAAGAGGTATAGTCCTATAAGAGGAGTAATGTACAATATTTTAAATATTGTAAATGTGGACGTACAAAATATTTTCTTAATTACTCATAAATATTCAAGGCATGTGTTTGAGACATACTGAGTGGAAACCACTTTGAGGTTTGAGTTGAGAGTTCCTATGATGTAAAAAATTACCAAATTTATTACCAAGTACTTATTTTCCCTCAAGAGAAGTCCAATAAGTCCATCATATACTCTCAAATTAGTTTTTTTATTTTAATTTTTTTTTAATGTTGTATTTATTTTTGAAGGAGAGAGAGAGACAGAACATGAGCGGGGGAGGAGCAGAGAGAGGGAGACACAGAATGAGAAGCAGGCTCCAGGTTCTAAGCTGTCAGCCCAGAGCCTGATGCGGGGCTCGAGCTCACAAACTGTGAGATCATGACCTGAACCAAAGTCGGACGCTTAACCGACTGAGCCACCCAGGTGCCCCTCAAATTACTGTTTTTCAACAAAGTTCTACTTTATGTCTAATGTCCTTGAAGAATAGCAGATTATCTCTCGGAAGTTTTCTTTTTGCTTAACTGATGACTACTGTATTATTTCGAGGTGATTTAATATCAAATGCTCCTATTTCCTGTCTCAAGATTAACAGGCACAATGGTATCAAGGCCAGTACGCTCCAGTCATCTGCTTTTTTAAAAATGGTCAGTCGTTAAATGTGTGCTGTAAATAGGCGATGAAACTGCTCTTACATAAATTTGTGTTGTGATTTGGATTTTGGTTTTGTTTTTTTTTAGCAGGTCTATGTGATATTAGTGAAGGGACTGCAGTCCCAGAGGATCGCTGCAAATCTCCAACTTCTGGTAATTTGTTTTTTATTTTATTAAGAATTATAATCTATAGAAACCATTGTAGTGTATCAAAATTCCTTTTTACAGATAAGTATTTAAAATAACACCTATAAGAAACTTTTGTGTTACATATTTATTCTAAAAATCATAACTTTTCTTTGCATTCTCATTAAGTGAAAAGAAATGCACTAGACAAAAATCCACAGCTCTTACCTGCTAAGAGTCCTATAGCTGTTCACTGGCTTTCTAATATTTACACTTTTTTAGAGAAAATATATTTTACTCCTCACCATTGGAGCAGATGGGTTAGTTAATCTGCAACCTTGTCTCTGCTCTAGGCATGCCTGGTATCATCTGGTAGAATAGTGCCCTAATTCTTGAAAAATGTCCACTTAAATATTACCAAAGATTTTTAACATTTATAATCCAATGGTGACTGTAGACAAAATAATTGTAGGCCATATGTGTTTTTGTTTTTGGTCAAAGTGGTATTTGATATAATTTTATAGCTATATTATAGCTTTTTGTCCATATCATATAGGTTTTTATGTGATCTATGTATATATAAATATTTCAGTGCAACATAATTTTTGGTACCTTTTAAGGCTCCTTAAGATTAAGAGGATCCTGAATTATTATTTTCAGTGGGTAGAAACTTTGCCAGTCTTTACTAAGATCAACTTCACAATTTTAACTACCATATTAAATCATTATGGCTGGGAATATTTGTCAGCTTTGTACTGGAAAGGTTGTTCTTGGCATAAAGTAACACAGTTCTTACATAGATTTGGATCCTTCCATAGCTGGTTCTCCTACATCAGAAATCATTTTAAGCATGGGAAATATTGAGAAGGGCATTTTACTTCACTCCCTCCTGTTTCAGTTTAGCATTTTATTAAACCTAGAACTGTAAAAGTTTTGTGATAATTTTCTTTTTGAAATTCCTTTTCCTAATACACAAGTTACAGCTTTTCTTAAGATATATCCACCTTCTGGTTTTCTTAATCTTTAAATTTCATAATTAAATTCACTCATTATTGAAACATGGAGCCATCAGAATTGCATAGTTAGCACCTACTGTTAAGTCTGGACATCGGTACAGTAAACTTTGAATGATATGGAGCAAGTAATTCTATTTCTGATCTGACAGACCTAGAGTGATTTCTGAATTTGGAATTTAGAATTATAATATCTTTTCATTATTGCTGTTCTGTGTCCATCTACCTACAATACTGTTCTGGTCTTCTCACCTCTCTCTCCAAAGACCATGTGAATGCCATTGTCAATGTGTTAAGGCTGTAAGCCAAATTGGATGATTTGAACATGTAATATAGAACCCAAGTAAACTAATATTCATTATCCTAAGCCAAATTTTCAACAGGTGTACAGGTGTGTGTGTGTGTGTGTGTGTGTGTGTGTGTATATATATACGTATATATATATACGTATATATATATATATACACACGTATATATATATATACGTATATACATATATACATATATATATATATATATATATATATATATATATATATATATGTTTGGAATAACCAAAAAGAGGTATTTATAAGTAAGTATTTAAGTATATTAAAATCTCATAAGTATATAAATATAAAAGTGCATAAAAGTAAAAACCCTCCAAATAGCTCCTTTTGTACCTGAGGAACTCACACATTGTTGAACATTTTCAAATATATTATGCTTTTTTGTCCATGTGAAAGGACAGTATAGTTTTAACATACAGATGATATGATACTGGGTATTGTTTCGAGTGAGTTTGAACTGCAAAGTAAACATTGTGACTGAAAAAATCATTGATAAATCACAAATTCTTATCTTAGATGTAAAACTTAATTTATTTAGTTTAGTCTTTGATTATGCTCTGAAAGATATAAGAATTTCTGAAGAATTATATCCATTCCTGCATATGAGGAAAGACTGCTTTCACAAAAAAAACATATCAAATTTTGGTAGATAGTAGTTGTGCTTGAAACGTGTTTCATAGAGCAGGAAATAGATCTCCCTCATGCATACATACTAAAACATACAGTAGAAACTAGAATAAAATTCTGGAAAACTAACCCTTTGACACTTTTTCTTACAGCTGTGTCTTTCACTACTTGTCCATTTTAAAATAGCTAATAGTAATTTTTGCTACCCGTGTTGGGCCAGTTGTCTTATTCTTTGCACATTTGTAACTTTTTTGCCTTCATTGCTTTTAGAATCCCAATAAAGGAATAATTTAGTATCCTTCCTCTCCCCAGTACATGAAAATTCTTTTAGTTTTAGAATGGTCAAAAAAGAAAAAATGGTTGGGGTAAGTTTGAGGTGAATCAGAGGAACCACAAGGCAATCGTGTTATTAAAACCATGGAAAGTAGTAATTAAATTACTAGCCTCAAATACTTTCTGCATTGTGATAGGATATCTATCTGTGTATCTATCTATCTATAATTAAGTGATATAATATAGACTATTAAAACCAATATAGTTAATAGAAAACAGTGTATCTATGAGAGAAAAAGAAATGCATAAAAGTGGGTTGGAAGTTAGTGAGTCTTTCATAAATACTAGGAGAACCACTATTATAGAAGTGAAAAGTAGCCATATGTCCTTTATCAAAATCAGTGTGTTTACTCAAAATAATAATATAGATGGAGAAAAACTTTTTTGAAAAACATTTCAATCCATGATCAAAATTGGTGATCCCAACAATTTGGCTGGTCAATATCAAAGCTCTATTCAAAAAGTATACTGAGAATATCCAAGTTATGAATATAGTTTGCCTTTTCCACTTATTTTTAAATAAACCAGGAGTCTCTCTGAAGTAGAATATTAATTCTGTCATCTTGAAGTAACATAAGAAATCACTTCTTCCATTTCCATTTGATCTCTATTTCAAAGAACTCAGATTTCTTTACTGAGCACTTTAATAATGGAATTTTGTTTTAGTACTGCATCAAAAGAGTGTGTGTGTGTTTGTGTGTATGTGTGTGTGTGTGGTGTGTCTACACATGTGAAAATGATAAAAACATCTGTTAGGTTATTTCAGGTTGAAGAAGGCTCAGGGCCACATTAACCATGATATAAACAGTGCCTTCAGCAGTTTCCATGTACCCTAAAAAAAAAAAAAAAAAAAAGCTGTAGATAAGTTCGGTGTTTATTTTATCACAGTTATTTGGTAAATATATTCAAGTGAGATATGCTGAAAACATTTTTGGAACTTTGACAAAAATTCTGACAAGCAGTGATAGGCGTTTTCAGTTAGGGGAAAAATAAATCAGTTTGTTTTACATTTGTGGCTTCTGTTGCCTATTACGTTGGAAATAACTAAAAAACATTTTTATGATTTGATATTCATGTTTGATATGTTACCTAGCTATTGCTCTAAAATGAAATATATCACATAAAATAAGTATTAATAATTTTTTTTACATTCCTGTGGCTAACCTCTTATAACCATTATCTTTGAAAAGCAAGTATATCCATCTCTACTCCTGAACATGTTCCATCGAGTTCAGTGTTACTTATGTGGTATTTTTTGATATAGGATTTATAAGGATTCATAAGTGCTATTTAACAAAAATAACATGGTTTTTAAGAATAATCTTTTAAGACTATTATAGAAGTAATTGGATACTGCCAATGTTGACAGGTTTTACTTGGTCCTTGGAGAGACTTCAAAGATATTTTCCACTTGGCCAAAGAAAGCATCATTTTGACCTTATTTATTAAGGTTCAGTACTTTCACTGGGATAAAAAAGAAAAACAGCCCGGTGTTTTAGAAGTGCAGTGCAGTCGGGAAAAAGACGTGTGTGTGAACTTAAAATATGAGGTATTAAGTGAAGTACACATCATAGGTGAAGTATACAAAGGGTTGTTGAAGTTCAAAAGGGGGGAAGTGATTTATATCGAGGAGACTGAAAATTTATAGATGAGATATCATTTGAAATGTGCTATTATAAAGAATAGATCATTTAATAATAGAAGTTGTCAACTAGAGTGCTACTTAGTAGTACATTTATAAATGAAACATTAATGTCAGAAATCAAATATAAAAAGTTAGAAACACTTTTTTTAAGGAAAAGGCAAATAAAATCTTAACTGTAAAAATATTAGATAAACTTATATTAGAAGTCACAGCTGGAATAAAATTAACTATTTCTTACCTCATTAAACATAAGTATTTGAACATACCTAAAATTATAAGTATGATCCTCAGTTTTTTAAAGATCTCTATGGTAATAGTAGAATTTATATATGATTTTAACATTGGTATCTGGAAAGCTAACTCTGAAGTAAATTGTGTCAGTATACTTCTTGCCCGAGATTCTTAGTTCTAGATGAAGCCTATTCAGTTAACTAATATCGAAGAAGTTTTGCATTTTCGTTCAGAAACTGTTTATTGCTGCTTATATTGTTCTTTACCTGTTCTCTAATGTATAATGTATACCAGGATTTTTCCAAATGGTTGTAATTTATGGAGAAATCATTATAGAGTTAATATTTACATATATTAAGGAATTCTGTACCATGAAAGATAATGAACTACTGATTACTTTTCTTACTTTAATATTATGAGAATTGTTATTGATTATATGCATGACATCTCGTGGCTAATAGTATGGAAACTTACCTTAGAGGTTACCAGATTATTTTGTTTGTACTTTTCCCTGTGACAACTCGTGTTTGTGACTGACTATGTGCTTGTTCCTTCCATTGTCTTGATTCGTGTAGGTTCTTCATCACCACACAATTCAGATGATGAACAAAAAATGAATAATTTTATAGAAAAGGGTATAGTATCTTTATTTTAAAGCATTTTCTTTTAATTATGTTTAATTTTAGTTTACTTTGAATAGATTTTGACATTTTATATCAAAATATTATTTTCAGTGAAGACCAAAAGCAGAAAGTTTTCCAAGATGGTAGCCAGTGATATAGGTAGGAAATAGAAATTTCTCTTTTGTTTCTAATCCTTGCTATATGCAGTGTTACTCAACACCAGAAAATGATCTAATGCATTGCATTTTGTATATATTAATTTGTCATTTCTATGCTAAACAATAATCTCTTGGGCTGTTTCTTCTAAACTCATTGGGGCAATAATTATTGAAAATCAGTTAAATTGGTGTTGCAGTTTTTCCTGACTTACAATGTGAATTATTCTGTTTTTATTTTGGCTTTATTTAAAATAAAGCAGGGTTCAATTTATGCCGTAAATAGTACAGTTTTATACCAAATTTTGAGATTTTTCCTTTATAGTTTTTATTTGTATTTTCTCCTACCTTTTTCCCATCCTTCTCAAATTTTTACAATCCCCAATTTCAATGGTTCTCTAAAATATTGACTCTGTAATCTGCACTGCCCTGGAGTTAAATGGGAATTTTCTTAAGACTCTCCCCCCAATCCCCACAAGTAAAACTAAGTGATGGAGAGTATTTTATATTAATCTCTTTGGCTGTTTTTATGAGTATACTTTGAATTGAATTGCCCAGTCTAAGGTTTTCAAAGTTTAAAATTAGAAGACAAAATACATAATCAAACTTTGGGGATATAATCAAACTCTAGGATTTTTAGTTCGTCATAAAAATTTGAGTATTCTCTGAAGATTTTTAAAGGCTTGAGAAGTACTGTTTTACAAAAAGAATAAATTTAATCTTCGATTTAAACCCACAATTTTTATTATACTGTTTTTTGTTATTTATTTCCTCTGAAATGCCTATCACGTGTTCCTTGAATTATATTAAATGAGGAGCATTTCTAGGCAGCTGAAATAGATTTACCTTTGGTCAACTGATAAAGTTTAATATATAGTAAAATTAAATTGCCAAAATTCTCAGAAGTAGCATCTATATTGTCTGCATATTGTAAATTGAACCCTGTTTAGTCATGTTAACGTTGGCTGACTGTTAGCACGTCTCGTCATTTTTTTAAATAAGATGGTTTATTCTTGGGCAAAGGGCTCTTCATATATGGGGAATTGATTATCTCTTTGTGGTTTTATAGTGAATCAGTTGGTAATAGTTAAATCGCTTTAATTATGTACTAGCACTATCGCATAATACTTTTCAACCAAATTTTTTATAGTATATTTTGTCTTAATAGTACTTACTGTCATATAATGTAAAAAGTTATAAGAGACCTTCCTACACGTACACTTTTGCAAAGAACCTTTATGATCTATCAATTATCTAGGAATTTTACCTTACATAAAAGGAACTTTGTATATGATTACATTTTTTTGAATAATTCCTCTGTCTGATTTTTGATCCTGTATTTGCTTTGTTAACTATGTGTTGACTAGCTCCTCTGTTTTTTTCTGTTGTGAATAGAACACATAACATGGAATATCTGAGTTTGAATATTTGAAAGTTTTCAATTAACAAATTTCTTAGGATTAAGAACATTACTAGAAGGATAGTTCTTTGGTAATGTTCTTGCTTTTTATGTCGTTGGCAAGTTTTTGTTTTTGTCATGCCAGTTTTTATATTTTTTGGGAAACACATTAACTTTATTCACCATTTCAAAGGTTAGGTTAGTTACAGTTATACATAATTATTTTACATCTTCAGAAACTACTGCTCCTATTTTATATGTAATTTTGTTTGGTAATCTTCCAATATAGGTTTTAATCCCAACATATTTACAAGAAAAGCTCTCTTCGCAATTTTTCCTTTGTTCAAATGGAGACTGCTCCATTTTAGACTGTAAAGTTTTTACAGTTAAAAAAAAAAAAAAAGGAGTTTATCTTCCTACATTAGTGTCTAGTTTTGTAATAAGAGTTAACATAAAATATGCTATTAAAAGCAAAATAAAATGTAGGGAAAAATTTTGGGGGGGGGGGGCGGGTTGGAGAAACTCCTACAATCTCCTGAAGACCTCTCTGTCAAGACATATTTTCTGTGTAAAGTTTATGGTGTCAAAAGTGCTAGGATTCCTTGAGCATTCTGAGCTCACTGTGTTCCCTAGCATGCAGTCCTGTATTTGCTCCGAAGTTCCCTGGGCCTCATCAAATTACCACCTCTTTCTTCCTCAGTCTACAGACATTTACAGCTTCAACTTTAGGAAGTTATGAAGTGGCCTCGTAAAGGAAGGCGTTAAGAATTAAGTCTAGACCCCTAAGATTGACACTGGTTAAAAAAAAAACAAAACAAACAAACAAAAAACCCTCCTTGCATGGGAGACTGACTGAATGTCTTGGCTCTGATACTTTGTTTCTGACGCTTTACCTTTTCTTTGAAAGTAACTGCTGCCGACATTGGAGGAGTAGGGAGCAAAATGTCATTCTTATTTAAACAATCTAACCCAAGCTTGGAAAATCAACCCCCCCCCTTTTTTTTTTTTTTTTTACTGCCCAACAGAACAGCAGAGTTAGCTGAGATGGTAGCAGTATTTTAAATATGTGTGTGTGTGTGTGTGTGTGTGTGTGTATGTATGTATACATATATACTTAAAAATTACAATTTTTCTGACACTGTGCCAGCCCTTTATAAATAATATTTCTTGTTTAACCCATTCAATGTAACTGCATTGAGCTACTTACTATTTCCCTGTTTCACAGAAGGGGAAACTGAGAGGTAGAGTGTAAGTAATGTATCTGTTGGTTACATATCTAGTGAATGATGGGGCCAGGGTTTACACCCAGGTAGTCTGACTTCACTGTTTGTCCTTTCAACACTGTACTGTATTACCTCTTAAGACAATTTACTGGAGTCTGGAAGGATTCAAAAACAGATCTGTTATGTGGTTTGTAACTAGATATTCTGGTTATGACCCTGTTCTATCCACATAGTAACCTAGAAAAAAGGATGACTCATGCTAACTTATGCCCTCGTACCAGATCACGGTTGTCATCTTGGTGCCTCTCACCCAAACGTAATATACCGTGCCTGGAAGTTTACCTTTCTCAAAACTCAGACTCAAGGAGAGTAACTACAGCAAACAGTAGAGTCTCCTAACCCATCTACCCAATGCTCAGCTTCTTTGTTTCCTGGCTGACAGCTAACTCAGGTAAACGATACTGACAGTGACTTCCTTATTCATGCATAAGAACAGCAGCCTAAAAAAGCATAACTTTAGCCTTAGGAGTTCAACAGCAAAAATACAGCGGAATATAATACAATTGCAGCATCCCTAAAGAAAGGTACATGTATGTAATACACAGATAGTGATTTGTTTTGCCTGTTCATACTTGATGATTAATTTTTGTTAGTAAAATCTTAATGATCAGTATTTCCAAAATCAGTCTTTCCTGTAGTGGTAACCATTTCTGAAAATCATTTAGAAAATAAGAGTGGTTATCAATTTATTATTTGCTTATTATTTATATTTTACAAAGCTTTGGAAATGCAAAATTCTGTAAAACTTTTTGGTATCTTACGTTTGTATAAAAAGTCCTAAAATGTATGTCTTTGTTAAAGTGTTAATCAAATTTTTCATGGTACCTTATGAATAAAATATGGTCCAGATGCTAGCATTGTTTGGTAGATTTTGAAACTACATGATCAACCTTTTCTAAAGATTATTAGTTCTATTTCATTATGATTCTCTTTCATTGTGAAAGATAGATTTCTAGCTGGATCCTGTCCATGTTCCCTATTATTACTAATTTTCATACAGAAGGAATGATTACATGAAACTGTGAGGGGGAAATAATAACTAGAGATTAAAATATAAAGATTCAAAAGTATAGTGACTTAATGAGTGCTGTGCCAAAACAGATAGAAATCAAAGCTCCATTTAATGAGCACCGTTCCAGACACTATAGATATTTTTCAGGTTGTATTTGTTAACCTAGGGAGGATTGTACCTCTTTTTAGTCTCTCAGATTCTAGGTTAGCAGTTACTTGGGTAATGAATGATTTTCTTTTTTAGCAAAAACTAATTTTTGAAGTCAATTGATCAATGAAAATAATGATCATTAGTCCAAGTATTGTTTTCATTAGTTCTCTTCTACATGAGTCCCAGTGATGCCTTCTTTAAAGTGTTCTAACCCAACTTAAATGGATTCATAATCATTATATTCTAAATCACTAACTCATTAAATTCTATACTTTTAAATCTGCTCAAGCTCCCTTGTTTTTCAAGAAGAGAGATTGAGCCTCAAAGAAGTTAAGTTGCATATCCAAAGTCATGTCCCATAGTAATGACCTAGTCGGGACCAGAATCCAGGTCTCTCGAACTCTTGTTTTACCTATAGCGTGTCTTCACTCTCATGCTTTCTGGCCTCTTTTTCTTGTGCTATTTTCCGAATTCTTTTATATTTACATTGAAAAATAAATTCTCAGAGGCCCATTTGGAGTTCGCCATGTGAATACAAAGGTATGCACCAACTTAATGAAGTAGAATTTTAAGTTATAAAATTATTCTAATTCATTATAAAACTCAAATTAGTACTGATACTTCTACATTATATTCCCCAATATTCAATCTCAAATGTGTGGCTGTTACTTCTGTAGAAGTTCATCTTTATATTTAATCCCTCATGTGGCTTTTAGAAGACTAGAAGCTCATCTTGAAAGAGAAGATGAAAGACGAGTCAAGTGTGCAGGTAAGATTACTCTTCCTCAGTTGGTGAAGAACTAAATTTTTTACAGTTAGGTACTTTGAAACTATTATACATGTCTGAGTTTTTCTAATGAGTTCTTTTTCTTTTTCAGGATGACTCAAATCTGAAGAGTATGGCATAGTGTGTATTGGGTTTTCATTTTGTTTCAGAATGTATTTTCTGTCAAACTTCATAATAAAATCTCAGCAAAGTCTGTTTGTCTTTTCTCTGTCAGTATTTCCTGTGTATGCATTTCTTTCTCCATAGAACTGTCTTTTCCTTACATTGGAAGAATGTAAAATGATCTTCTAGAAGTAACTTCCTGTTTGGTTCATAACATAAAATCAGTCCAAGCTAAAGTTAAATTAGTGAAATAATTTCAAACGTCATCTTTTTGATGAATAGGCCCGTGTTTAATTTGCGCTCTTTTTCTCTTTATTTCATTTGTGAGAAAATTCTGCTGCTTTCTGTAGAAGTAAAATTCCAGTGACAGTTTGTTTATTCATTTATTTACTCATTCATCACCATGTTCATTGACCAAACATTAAGTGCTATACACATACACAGACACAGTATTTTGCAAGATAGATTTTATTTCCAGACTCATGGAATTTAGATTTCAACATGGGAGATAGACATTGATATTATTAGGTCTGTTGGCTATTAAAATAATGTGTGATAAGTGGTGAGAATTTCTACTTCTTGGTCCTCCTTTTCTCTTGGCTTCTTTGCCATATCCTATAAGTTGAGTTTTAGTTTCTTTATTGTTATGTTGTTTTTTTTTTTATTTAATATGCGTACATTTCAACATTTTACTTGAAAAGAGTGGTTTCCACTCATAGGAGAGCAGAGACTCAGGCTTATAGCCTGCCAAGACACAGCTCTGATACCAGTTTTCTTCAGATTGAAGAAACTTTATTGTCATTCCTATCATTTCTTCTGTGGACAAAAGTATAGAAAAAGAGATCTGGTTTATACTCTCCAGTGACAAAAGATTTCAAAGCAAGGAAGATATTGGGTATAAAGAGCAAGAATTGAAGAACGCACAGTTGAACATGAGAGGAACAGACAACTTGTCTTCCAAGAACTCATTCAAATTATGTCTTCAGTTTGAAAGCTGCGATGGAAGTTCAGTAACTTCAAAGCATGCCTGGAAGTTTCTATATACACGCAGTGAAATCATCTGACAAGGTAACTGGGTTGGCAAGTGCTTCTGAGACTCCTGAGAAGTAAAAATGTGATCATCAAAAAATCCTGGATAGTCTGTGACTGCTTCATCCACAGAATGATCCCAGGGTACAGAGTGTCGGCCAGGAGGCCTGACTAGAGGTTCTCCGGATTGGATCTGCTGCTTGTGAACCTGCCATCAAGGAGGTTGACTAAACAGACCTGAAAACAAGTATACTTCCCAGAAGTCACAAAAATTCAAAGATAAAAACATTTGGCCTAAATTTTAACATTAGACCTTAGGTTTGGGACTTCGCCTTCCACAACTGTAAAACTAGTCAGACTGGATGATGAGCTCTTCTTGCTAGGCATTGAGCAATAGGCAGTGTAGGGCTGCCATCCTTGAAAGAAGGGGAAGTATGAAGCGAGCCCCACAACCTCTCCAGGTTTCTGTCGTGGAACACTTTCCTGTTGCGGTGCAGGGTGGGTAGAATTCAGGCGAAGGTGGAGTCCCATCCAGCTAGGGAGGCAGAGGTTAGAGTTCTGGGCTGCTAACATGGCTGCAGTGTGTGAGTTAGTGTGCTAGAGAGGAAGGAACCGCACAGAGGCAGACTCCTAGAAGTCTGTGTGCAGGTTCGCCTCCAGTTCAGCTCAGGCTAACACTGTACCTGAGCTAGACCGTACGTCACAAGGCCTAGCACCAGCCACCTGCTCTAAGGCTGAGAGCTGACGGGGATACCAGCAGTCACCCAGTTCTGGGACTTGTTGACATTAGACCCTGCTGAGCACCTTGGTGATTCTCTTGATATCCCAGCGAGGCCCTCCGTAAGAGTAAGGATCACTTCTTAGCATAAAAGCCATATCCTAGAACTAAGTTCAAACTGAAATAGACCTGCTCTAACAAAGAATAAAGTGAAGCCTGATAAAACCAAAGGATTCTCCAGTAGTTTAACGGCAACGTGTAGAGCAAAGCTCACCACCTGTGAAGATGGATGACACAATACAGACTCCCTTCAACGTATTATCCACTCTGTCCAGCATTCAATCAATGAGAAGTTCCTGGGCATGTGAAATAAAGATTCAAAGTCAGAAGTAGGAAAATGTGACCCATAATAAAGAAGTTGGGGCATCTGGGTGGCTCTGTTAGTTGCACACCTGACTCTTGATTTTGGCTCAGGTGATGATCTCATGTTTCATGCGTTAAGCCCTACAAGACCTCTGCTCTGACAGCATGGAGCCTTTGGATTCTCTCTTGCCCTCTCTGTCTCTGTCCCTCCCCTGCTCTCTCAAAAACGGAAAGAGAGAGAGAGAGAGAGAGAAAGGAAGGAAGCAAGCAAGCAAGCAAAGAAGAAATTAGAAACAGACTTCAAGATGAACTACATGCACAAATTAGCAGCTATGGGTTTTTAAAGCAGCTGCTAAAGTATGTTTTAATATTGAAAAGAAAAAAAAGGCCATAAAGAGTGAACAGAGAGAATATCAGCAGAGAAAATAACAACTTTATAATGAATAAAATGAAGTCTAGTACTGAAAAGTTCGATATCTGATACATAAAATTACCTGGATGAGTTCAGTATCACTGGATAGAGACTGTAGAAGAAAGGGCTATGGAACCTGACGACAAATCCAAACACAGTGTGCAATGCTGAAGATATAAATCCCCTTCCCCCTCCTTTTGCTGTTCCCCTTGCCAAAAGATAGACAAGTTACATTAAAAGGTAGGCGATAATCTGGCTTTAGATTTCTTAGCTATGTAGCTACATGCAAAGCTGTAAGAAAATGGAGCAGCTTGAGTTTTGAGGAGGTAGAGTTGTGAATTGGGATTTTCTCTGATTCATGTTTTTTTTTTTTTAACAAGTTTGTAAAAGATTATGTTTATATGCCTTTCTTTTAAACTTAAAAAAAATAGCTGCTACTTAAAGACATACTTTAGAAGACCTTGGGATGTGGGGACAGTTGTCCTAGAAATGATTATCCTTTATGGGACTCTCTTCTAAGGAAATAATCAAAATATGTGCAAATATTTTTGTACATTTTTTGTTGCCATATGTATTGGAAAATACCTTATTGCCGAGTAAGTGTTCATATAAGTAAATATGCAACCATTAAAATATACTAACAACTGATGTAAGGAAATGCTTTTTTTTAATAGTGAGGAAAAAAGCAAGATACAGATTTGTATACTAAATAAAAATGTATATTAAGTGGCAGGAAATATGGCAAATTTTGTCTCTTGATTATGGGAATTCATGATGGCCTTATTTTCTGTTTGTATATTTTCCAAAATTTCTGTAAAGAACACATAATTCAAACCTTAAAAAATTAGATCCGTGTGTATAGGGGGACAGTTAGAAGAGATTAATCTGATAATGCCTGTGAATCTATTAATTGAGACTTTTTCATCTAAAAATTCTAATTATAAACATGGAAGAAAGAATGCAACCTTTAAAATGTTTTGGGAAGGTGCTCACTTTAGCACCACATGTTACTAAAATTGGAGTGACACAGAGAAGATTAGCACGGCCCCTGCACAGGGATGACACACAAATTCGT
Organism: Panthera uncia; assembly: GCF_023721935.1. Taxonomy (NCBI): domain Eukaryota; kingdom Metazoa; phylum Chordata; class Mammalia; order Carnivora; family Felidae; genus Panthera; species Panthera uncia. The sequence continues at coordinate 101,011,397 of NW_026057580.1, forward strand.
GAAGCTTCCATGTTTTAAAAAATAATAATAGAATATTTTGGGGAAAGATAAAAAACATTGTCCCAAGTGAAAGATGACTTACATGAGAGTTTATGCCTTGATATCATGCATATGAAATTCTAGAATAGGCAAAACTGATCAGTGGTGGGGAAAACATGTCAGAGCAATGGTTATTTCTAGGGACAAGGACAGGAATTGATTGGGAAGAATATGCACGGTCTTTCTTAGATCATGATGAATTTCTATATCTTGTTAAGGATTTGAGTTATGTAGGTGTGCACATTGTCAAAACTCAATATATATTTAAGATCTATTCATTTGTATGTAAATTTTACATGAAAAGAAAAATACTGCCAACAAAAAGGTGGGGAACAAATAGTTTTGTGAAAATGTACAAAGTCTACTCCTTGCTGGCTTTATCCTCATATCCTATGGTCTTAGATAAGTATTCCAGAGTTATAAATTCAATGTACTCTAGTTAGCACCTTGTGCTTGCTTCTCTTAATACTTGCTACATTGCACTGGACTTATTTCATACCTCGAATGGACTGTGAACACTTGGAGGGCAGGAAATCCCTGCCTTCTGGCACATAGCTGGTGTGTGCCCAATAAATATTTAATAGGTTAATAAGTAAGTATCCCTCGGCCCTTGTTTCCACCTCTTACCTGTAACAAAAATGTTTCTCTATTCATTACAATTATTAGTTCTGTATCTTTTATTTTTTATAATATTAATTGGTAAGTGGAATTAACAAAATAGCAAAGGTAATCTTTTAACATTTGTTATTTCAAGTTGTTTGTTCAAGGGGCTTGCTTAAAATTGTATCAAAATGTTACAGTAGTGTGGCTTAAATATCTGTCTTTGAAAACTATGAGTTTGTGGTCAGGTTGTGGGTCTCCAGTTGCAAAGTGTTTTAGGAGGAAATATTAGACACTATAATTAAATCATTTTGTGACATTTATAGTGAAGTTACTACAGTAAAAAAAAAAAAAAAAAAAAAGCTGCCTTGTCATTATTGTGTGGTTCTAACCTCAATAAAATGTCAAAGTTAGACCAACGGAAGATTTATTTGAAAGTTGGTTAGTTATATTCAGAGATTTTTTTTACATGATAAATTAATGCTGGACAAAAAAAAAATTGTATTTTATGGGAAAGAGTAACTTAAGTTTTTTAAATATTTGAGAATTTTATATAAAAGGATTTCTAGTAGAAAATCCTGAGGGAGATTGAAAACATACACTTAAGAAATTCAGAAAGAAATTTCATGCTAGTGAAATTTTTTGGCAGAAATATGTATATGGTTATTGAGTGAAAACTTCAACAGATACATTTCTAATTGACAAAATAGTTACTTAATACATTTTAATTTAATGAGGACGAATGATATAGCTTGTAAATTATTCAAGTCACTTATCTTTGTTATGCTTAGCTATATATTGAATTTAGTTTTTGAAACAAACTTAAAAGAGGTTGAACTTCAGTGGTTCATTACTGTCCCATACTTATGTCCTAAAGTGTTTTTTGTTTTGTTTTGTTTTCCATTTTGTTGTTTTAGTTACTCGGAACATTATCACAGAATTAGACTAAAGGAATGCTGGGTAGTTTACAAGTATATTAGTAGCCCATTAGGATAGCATTTTACAGTTTATTTAGAAACCATTGCATTTGTTTATTTTTAATAACTAGCATTTATCAAATCCGTATTGTGTGTCAGGTGTCACGCACAGCGCTTTGCTTACATCATCTTGTATAATCTTCACAGCTATGAAATTGGCATTATTATCTATCCTTTTTTAACAAATGAGGAAGTTTCAGGTTTAGAGAGGCAAAGTAATCGGCCTAAGGTCACACACACTTGGTAGTTGGATGAAGTGGCTTCCATCTCAGGTTTGATCTGATGCCTAATCAAGTCCTAACCACTACATTTTACAAACTAAGTATTGAAGCTTGTCCTGGGAATGTTTACAGTGAACTAACGTATACATATGCATACTGGGTTTGCTCAATTAGTTTTGGTTCCTCTCCTGAAGTTTCTTTTGGTCTAGGGATCTGGTTCCTCAAAGTGTGGTTCATAGACCAGAAGCATTGGCATTTCCTGGGAACTTGCTGGAAGTGTAAGATCTCAGGCCCTAGTCCAAGAGTATAGAATCCGAATCTGATTTAACAAGTTTGCCAGGTGATTGATGTGTACATTCAAGTTTTGGATAAGCACTGGCCTGAAAGAATAACTGGGTCAGAGTAGAGTAGTGGAGTCTAGAGAGCCATCGGCATCATCCGAGTCATATCTTTATACTCTACCAGACTGATTTTTTGAATACTTCAGATTACATGTATATTATACCGATGTTATTTATCAGTCTATGTACATTGTACTTATGATATTTGGTGAAAACCTTTGAATTCTTTTGAAAGTATTAATACTATATTCTAGAAGATGGTTTTGGGAGTATAATATCTTCTAATTTTAGGGAATTGGATATTAAATACAACAGCAACCATTTATATAAAATCAACTAACCATAGGTTTCACTGGCTAGTTTTGTAGTACATTTTATCTTTTAACTGACATTGATTACATCTGGGTGAAAATGGGATAGGACTGATTTTATATTTGACTCATTTTTATTTTTTAAAAGATGATGATTAATGAAGCTTGGAAATGAAAACTTGATTTCCCCCACCCCTTCCCAGTTTGCCTAATGCCTCTTGCCTAATACTGGATTTGTCATTTTTTTAGATGTGGAAGTTATATACTATGACTGGATTTCTCTTTGTTTACATGGCGCCCTTATGGACTAGCAGGGTCTGTGCTTTAAGTATCTCTTAACGGCCCGAAATTTAACCCAATATATGCATTCATGTATTAACAAGTGCTTTTTCAGTATTTTACATGGGAAGCACTATTCTGTTATGCATGCATTGCCACTAACACAATAGATATAAAGAACTCCTAACTTTAAGTCACTTCCTAGATTAAGGCAGTAACTGACTTTGAGGATGGAAAGTGAATTCCAGTAAGTTTAGAATAGGCTTTTTTATTATTCTGATGCTAAATTAGAAATTGACATACGCAGAGTTTATATTTTTGTAAATACCATAATTTTAGATTGAGCATGACTTTTGTCTTTCACTGACATGTAAATAGTGGTGTTAATGTATATCCAGAATAGGTGAACCCAGATAGTTTTATGATGTAGTCAAACACTTAAATTTAATCTTAGATAGAGGTTGTCCTATGTTCTAAAGATTAACTTAAAAAATAATGACCTCAGTGGCTATGAAGATGAGCTGGAAAGGTTTTATTATATCGATTACCCAAACTCAGTCTTCTGCCTCTGTTGTCCTTATCTGCATCTTCCTACTAAGAAATGACTTTGCTTCTCTTAGAAAAGCCTAACCCTTTCCTGTGAGCCTGAGAAATAATTAACAGTTAGAATTTAAAAAGCTTTCTTGAAGTAAGAGCTTCACGCACACAAAGATAGTGTACCAAGTAAGTACAAACTTCTTAAAAAATTGAAAATAAGATTTACTTTCCACCCATAATATTATTAATCATATTTTAATTATCTTAGCATCTAGATGTAGTAATAAAAGTATTCACTTCTATCTGGAAGAGCAGTTGGTATTAATATGAATCATATACTCTTCAGAACTTTAAAAATGCGTTTTATTTTTCAGCAAAGATGTCAAGGAAGTTAAGCTTGCCTACTGACCTAAAGCCTGACTTAGGTAAGTAAAATAAATAAATGAATAAAATCCATAGTAGTTAAACTCCCTTCAAGGGGAAGACCAGGAAATCAGAAGATTTAAAATTACGATAGACTAGATTTTTATCAGAAATCAAGTTTAAAAGGAGTAAGAAGTTTAAGGATTAATAGCCTCTAGAATGTCATCTGTAAATTATAAAAGATTATAATTTCAAGCAAACCAAAATAATATATTTTCTCAGTTCTCATACTTTATTCTAAACAAAATTTAGTGTAACATTGAAATTTGTGCAATTTCAGATTAAGTTCTATTAAAAGTTATTATGTCCCATTTAACTATCTGAAAACTTATTTGAACTTTATAAACTTACAACATTTTCACAGTAAATTAGTTTTCTGTATTACATTGAATTTCTCGTATCAAGAATCATTATTACTTTTGGTGATAATAAATTGGGAAGTATTCCTTTTTCTATAGCACTTTCTTTACAACTAATGCACTAGGTAAACAGAATGAATTCATTCACACATTCCTTTTGCTTTATACCAGCTCAAAAACAGCTCCCTGATATCACAGAATAGGGACAAATGACATTCCAATAAAAATAAAAATAAACTTGCAACATTTCTTTTTAAATAACTCACCTTTTTTTTTTTTAATTTCAGAAATTGCAATTATTTTTAATTTTTTACTTTTTTTTTTTTTACTTTTTTTGTATTTTTACTTTTATTTTTAATAAAAAGTAGACTGGCTGAAGATGATTTCACCCATCTTTGTCATAGAAATAACTAGATTTCCTCCCTTGCATTTGCTCACACCCATTATCTTTTCACTATTTATTCCTTACATTCCTTGACTGTCTTTTTAAGTAATACAAACTTAGATATTGGCCCATTTCACCATTCTAATTTTAGCATTTCCATGTCATAGTCTTATCTCAGTTGTACTGATAGAGAGCATGTGATTATTAGTGAGAAGGCATAATATCTTCCGTTGTCAGAGTACAAGGTTTCATTCCTGAACATAAGGAAAAACAGTTTAGTAGAATCCTGTACTAACACTGATGTTAAGGGAACCAGAATTAATTCTAGAGTGTAGGATAACATGTTTTGAGAAGGGAATAGTTCCCTTCACTATATAAATGACAGATGTAATTTGAAACCAAGTGTATCTGAGAGGCAGAGTTTTCATCAGACTCTCTAAGAGGCCCGTAATTTCATTAACACTAAATACTGTGAGTTAAAATGTTTTTGTCTCTTCTAGTATCTTAAAAATATGAGACGACATATGTAGAAGTACTTTTAAAATTCATAAAAAGAGCATAATTATTTTTAAAAAGAATATTCACACTTATAAATTATGTAAGTAATGTAATCAGCAGGTATACTCCATACTTATTTATAGATCATCTTTATGAAGTTCATGTTTTAGCTTACATGCCCATGTATTTCACTGCCCTAAGCCAATAACTGATTGCTACATACCTTGGAACAGTCTCTGTGCTGCCTAAGTAATTTCCCTTCGTGTCATTGTGCTGCTAAACTATTTTTAGAGATTCTTAGCTGGTAATTGTTTTATATTGGCTGGGGAGTCAATGGGGAACAACAACTCTATTGATAGGCTCAAACTGTCAGATGTTCCCAAAGCAGCTGAAGCTGTTGGGACTATTCCTGCAGCTCTGGAACCTTCTGTGACTAGAATTCACTTTGGCTTATAAGGAAATTGTGCAACATTGCACTTGTTCTATATCTTCACCATCCTGTATTCTATGGCCCAGTCTCAGGAACCATGGGTGATATTGTTAGACCTCTGATGTTACTTTTCAAGTGTCAACCACCAGAGGGGGAAAAAAAATTAGACTTTTATACCTTGATGTGAATTAGTTTTATGTCCTAGAATTTACCCTGACCAAACTCATCTCTTGGCATTATGTTTTGACGGAGGGAATAAAATATTACATAAAGCTCTGTGTGGGAAGGAGAGGGGAATATACATAGGTAGAATGTTCTAAGCATCCAGAGTAACATGAAAGCAATGATTTTGTGACATGCTTATAACACCTACAGTTGGATGGCATTAATGACAAATGTTATCTGAGTTTAGATCTTCCAGAAACACCCCATGTTCAAATATATTTTTTGTATTTAAAGACTGAACTTTAATTCTCAATAATAATCCAAACCCTCCCTTTGTATATTGGTGGTGTGACTAATCCCTTGTTTATATGGAGTTGCCTAAGAAAGTTTTGGACTTGGACATGACTCAAGTCCTGACTCCTACTAATTAGCTTTGTCATCCTGGGAAAGTTATTTAACTAAGTGTCTGTTTTATTATTTGTTATATGGTGGTCATAAAACTTTTCAGTTGTTAAGTGGATTCAATAGAATGATAAATGTAAAGTGTTAATGAGAGTATGTATCATATGGTAGGCCTTGCTTAGCGATAGCTATTTTCATTTCTGCTCTTAATAAAATTTCTATTCCGTTTGTTTAGCTTGCCCAATTTCTAAGATTCAAGCCACAAAGATCGACAACGTGTGATTTAACAATAGTATAAATTATAATTCATGAACTGCTAAAAATTCTAACTGGTTTTCAAACAGTTCTGGGCATATAGAATTTTGTAAGTTCAGGGATGCCTGGGGGGCTCAGTAGGTTAAGCATCCAACTCTTGATTTCGGCTCAGGTCAAGATCTTGCACTTCGTGAATTGGAGCCCAGTATTGACTCTGAACTGACCATGTGTGGCCTGCTTGGGATTCTCTCTCTCTCTCTCTCTCTCTCTCTCTCTCTCTCTCTCCCTCCCCCCTCTGTCTGCCCCTCCCCCACTCTTTCTTGTGCCCGTGCACTCTTCTCTCTCTCAAAATAAATAACCTTGAAAAAAAGGATTTTGTAAGTTAAATATTGATTCTGATTCAGTTCATTTTCAGAGTTTCTTTGGTGATCTAATTTTTATAGAGAAGTCATAATACAAATGCAGTTGTAGCTTATGAATTTTATATAGTTAAATTATTCCATTAAATTAAAACACTGTTTATTTGTCCTGTAATTAACATTTGAAGTATAGATATGTTGTGAATCACCTATTGTAATTTTAAAGTAGATAACAGTAAGAAATTTTACACAGATTAATTTATAATGAAATTTATATTATCAAATTTTCTTATCAAATGTATATTTATATTAGATTTTCTTGTATTATCAAATTTTTATGGATTTCTGTCTTTATACTAGGTCACAACTGAAAATATATGTCCAATCACCTTGCATGTGTATGTTTCGTTAAATATTTTATTTATTGATTGATTTTTATTTAAATTTTAGTTAACACACAGTGCAATATTGATTTCAGGAGTAGAATTCAGATTCATCACTTAAATTCAACACCCAGTGCTCATCACAAGTGCCCTCTTTAATATCTATCAGCCATCTACTAAATTTAAATTTTCTACTATTTGGGGCACCTGGCTGGCTCAGTTGGTAGAGCATGTGACTCTTGATCTCGGAGTTATAAGTCTGGGCCCCACATTGGATGTAGCAGTCACTTAAAATTTAAATAAAATAATTAAATTTCTATTATTTTACTAAAATAACTTTGAAAACTTCAGAGTTAACATTTGGAATCAATTTATATATTTAACATTACCACACTCATCCAGTAATTAGCTTTTGCTTATGGAAAGTTGTCATATTTACAGGAAGTAGTTCTTTTTTACTGTGTCAAACAGGGTATAAAAGAGACATGTTTAGGAACTATAGTTAGAGATTGCCCATCCTGTTGCCATAACTAGTAGCTTTATTATTTTCAGAGGCCAGTGATAATCAAAATTCTGTTGTATATAATTATCATTTGGGGAAATATTGTCAATGTATGAATCTAAATTTGATTACAAACGCTTTTAGAGGAGGTACAGTTAGGATTCATTTATACATTTTTTATTTAATAAAATACATTTTAAAAGACTTGAATGTGTTTTTATTTTTCATGACATATGAAGTCATTTCTTTCATGATAGCACTGAAACTATGTGATTGGAGGAAATAGTTATTAGATATGAACAGTAGAAAGTACTAGAAGTTTTAATATCCCAAAGTTGTTGCACCAGCACATACCATTTTAGATACTTTCACCTACAGATCTGTCTTCAGCAAGTATTTGTTGGATATTAGTATATGCCAGACACTGTGCTAAACCTTATAGGGCATCAAAATGACACAGCACCTGTACTCAAGAAACTCAGAGTCACTTGAGAGTGAGGCCTAAGACAAGCCCAAAAGAACTACAGAACAAATGTACTCTTAGTGCCATGGGAGAGAAGAAGCTATCGAGATTCAAAAAAGAGAAAAACCATATACAATTTTCGGGGTCAAGATAAACTTCATGAAGATGACAGTACCTGAGATAGCAAATAAGCACGATCTTGATAGGTAGAGAAAAGAGTGAGACGCAGGAACCAGTCAGAAAGAAATCACAAGCAAAAGTCTAAAGTAGGTGCGTGCAAGATAGGTCTGGAGAACAACGAATGACTCATTTTGTTCTCTCAAGGTTCTGAAAGCAGGGTAGCATTGGAAGATAGGGCCACCAAGGAGAGTTGGAAATATTTTGTGGAGAGTCTTAAAAACCTGAGTAAAATATTAAGCATGCTCAAATAAAGAGCCACTGAAGAGTTTTTAAATAGAAGTGATAGAATTATGACTGTACCTTGTAAAACTCAATTGAGTTATATTAGAGCAGTGACAGAGTGAGGGTGGGGAGACTACTTGGGAATTGTGTGGTAGTCTATGAATGGTAATGAAAGCCTGAATGAAGGGTGATGGAAGTTGATTGGTAATGGAAAGAAGGGAACAACACTGGGGTAAAATAACTTAGGACTTGGCATCCCACCAGATGTATGTAGGTAAAGTGAAAGGGAGTAACCAAAATGAAATGCATCTTAAGTGTTGCTCCCTAGAACAGGATTTATAATTTCGATTATAAATAATTGAAAGTAACCATGCTTTTCTAGTTCTGCCAAACCATGACACTGTATCACCAAAGGAAGAAACAGCATCAAGAGAAAAGATGGTACTGGTAAGGGCCAAGATTCAAAAAACAACCAGGATACCAACAAAGCACAGCACCAAAACCTGTACAGATCACACATCCACAAATTCACTGGACTGCACCCAGCTCGCTTCTAAGAAGTGTGAATTTATCTGTTTGTATTTTATATTTCAGCAAAGGAAAATAATTATTAGCATAGAAGTGAATTGTTTTTCTTTTTAATTAAAAGAGACTAATTAAATAATTAATTAAATATTAATTAAATTAATTAAAACATGCGATAGGTTTTGTCTTTTTGCAGATTAACTCTTTGGCCAAATTTATACCAAATAAGAAAATAGGATACTTTATAACTTGGACAATCTCACAACATTTTAAATCATTTCAGATATAAAAGATAATTCCTTCAGCCGATCACGGAGTTCTAGCGTAACCAGCATTGATAAAGAATCCCGAGAAGCCATCTCTGCTCTTCATTTCTGTGAAACTTTTACTCGAAAGGCAGATTCATCTCCTTCCCCATGTTTATGGGTTGGTACTACTCTGGGAACAGTGCTTGTCATTGCACTGAACCTTCCACCCGGAGGAGAGCAAAGACTTCTTCAGCCAGTCATTGTGTCTCCAAGTGGTATGTATGCTTTCATGCTGTACTTACGTTAAAGATCGGACTTTTGGTAGAAGCCCTTGTTCTTCGTTTTGGGATCGATCTAAGAATTCTAAGTGGAGAAATTTAGTCTTGTGTTTTTAGCGACAGAATACATGGAATAAAGTTCCAGAAAATCATGTATTTATACAGCCATTCTGGTCTTGCTGCTTTTTTTTTTTTTCCCCTTAAGTCTAGAATCATGTCTATAATGATTACTATGTAAGAAAGTGGAAAAAAAAAAAACAAAAAAAAACAAAAAACCTGTTCTTCTAGTGCATTGTAGGATACCTTAAAATACTGTGTTCTGTAAGCAAAAGGATGGTACTGTAGTTAGGAGAAAAAGCAAAAAGCATTTTCTAAAACATCATACAGTTGGCTATTTTTAATCTCTAAATGTGAACTCTTAAAATAGGTTATTTTTCTCCTTTGAACTATTAGGAAAAGCTGACTTAATAGCAAATTTTAAGAAGAAAATATTTATGATCTTCATATGTTGAAAATGAGATTGAATTTCATCAAATGTATATGGAATCTGAAAGACCTGGAAATAACTGAGAAACCTGGTTTTCATTACTAATTTATGCTGATTTAGATAGAAAAAAACATGATTGAGCTCATTAGTGTATCCCTTGTTTATACAGTGGACTTTAACATTACTTGAAATTTAAAATATAATTTTGATTTTAATGATAATTTGTAAAATACCAAAGAAATAGTTTGATTTACTCATTCAACTCAATAAATATTTGAGTATATTCTATATGCTTCACTGTTAGAAAAGCTTCCATAATGATAATCTTCTTACTAATCTTGTTTCTTATTAGTAAACAACAAATATCTGTATAGGAAGAAAACCTGGAAAGAGAAATCACTTAAAGAATTTTAAGTACTCTAGTAGTCATATTAAAAACGTTTAAAAAAAATGAAATTAATTTTCGTAACACTTTATTTAGCCTAATGTATCCACAATGCTATCATTTCAACATGAAATCAGTATTTTTAAGTTGTCAAGGTATTTTACTTTTAACTTTTTTTGTACTAAGTCTTCAGAACCGGCACGTGTGTGTTTGATTCTCAGAGTGTGCCACCGTGTGGACAGGCCGCATTTCAAGGACTTTGTAGCCACGGTGTCTGCCATATTAATGCAGCTCTAGGTGTCACCTACCTGCTCTCACACTCGTTGGTAGTACGCTTGCCAGATAGGAGAGAAGACATAGCTCCAGACATATGGTGTGTCTGTCCGGGGCATGTAGTTCTGATACCATTTTCCAGATTCAGCTACATGCTTGAAGATTGAATCCCTTCGGGAAGCCGGTGTACAATTCCAGTCTAATGTCCATTCTGTGTGTTTTTGAGTGTCTCCTGTGTGTCAGAGTTGGAGTAAATACATTTGCTGTGGCGATTCAAGTGGTTGTTACTTACGTGTTTTAGGTACTATATTGAGGTTGAAAGGAGCGATCCTGAGAATGGCATTCCTGGATACCACAGGCTGCTTAGTACCGCCTGCATATGAATCCTGGAGAGAACACAATGTTCCTGAAGAAAAAGATGAAAAGGAGAAATCAAAGAAACGACGGCCTGTCTCCGTATCCCCCTCCTCTTCTCAGGAAATTTGTGAAAACCAGTATGCAGTGATATGTTCTGAAAAGCAAGCAAAAGTCATCTCACTGCCATCTCAGAACTGCGCTTACAAGCAAAACATTACAGAGACCTCGTTTGTGCTTCGTGGAGACATCGTAGCATTGAATAACAGTATCTGCCTTGCCTGTTTCTGCGCCAACGGACATATTATGACTTTTAGGTGAGTTACACATTTTCCTAAAACACAAATAGAGCATATACACCCTCAAAACACAACATTACAGAGTTATATTCCATTGAAATGAAACGCTTTTGTTTACGGTCTTATACACTGAGAATTTATTGTTATTCACTTAATTGTGAACAACTTTATGAGGAATACAAATCAATTTTATCTCCCTCTCAAGTATACTAAATCATCAGGTTTGCAGGATCCTGCCATTTTTGTCTTCTATAATACTCTGTTCAAGTCGAAAACCTACTCTGTTATTTTTTTGAATTCCAGTTAGTGAACGTACAGTGTTCTGTTAGTTTCAGGTGTGCACCCTGGTAGTTCAACACTTCCATATGTTACCTGATACTCTTCATGACTAGTGTACTTCTTCATCACCGTCACCTATTTCACCCATCCCTTGACCCCACTCCCATCTGGTAACCATCACTTTGTTCTCTGTAATTAAGAGTCTGTTTCTTGATTTGTCTCTCTCATTCTTATTTTTTCCTATTGCTTGTTTTGTTTCTTAAATTCCACACGAGACTGAAATCATACGGTATTTGTCTTTCTCTGACTTATTTCACTTAGCATTGTACTCTCTAGTTCTGTCCATGTCCTTGCAAATGACAAGTCTTGATTCTTTTTTATGGCTGAATAATATTTGTGTGTGTGTGTGTGTGTGTGTGTGTGTGTGTGTAGAATATATGGAAGAAGATGTGGATCTTCTTTATTCCATTCATCAGTCAATAGACACTTGGGCCGCCTCCATATCTTGCTGCTGTAAATAATGCTACTGTAAACATAGGGGTGCACGTATCCCTTTGAATTGGTGTTCTCCTATTCTTTGGGTAAATACCCAGTTGTGCAGTTGCTGGATCATAAGGTAGTCCTAGTTTAACCTTTTGAGGACCCTCCATACTGTTTTCCAAAACCTACCTTGTTTCTTATTAATGACTTTTCAATATTTTTCTCAAGTTTGCCTAGTTTAAGACCTCTACTGGATGTGTATTACTTGCCCCTCACCAACATGCGGATAGCCAGAACATTCTGCTTCACCAACAATGGACAAGCATTATATCTTGTTTCACCTACAGAGATCCAGAGACTGACTTACAGTCAAGAGACCTGTGAAAATCTTCAGGTAAATAACAAAAATATTGCTATAATCTCTTCAGAGGTGAAATACTCTCTAAGGTCCCTTATTTTTGTTCATCTCTTACACTCTCAGGAGTATACAAATGAACCTGCATAGGAAAATTCAAAGCCTGACTTTCAGACCATATGCTTTGAGACTTGTTATAAAGTATCTTCATCAGACTCTTGTTACAAGAGGGACTTCTCTCATTGATCCGTATTTTTTCTCTCCAGTGATGGCAAAGAAATATGAAATGTTATATACATTTTGTACACACTCTCCACGTATAATAAATATCTATTATACACACAGGAAAATCTTTTTGAAGGAAGTAGGTTAATGTGAAAATAATTATGTCTGTTTTATGGCTAATCGTGTCATCCCTTCTTATATACTCTATTCACGAGGATATATACATGTAAAAGAAAAAATAAGGTTTTATAGTTTTTCTCTGAATATTTTGGTTGATCTGACATTGTTTAAATACAAAACGGTTTCTTGTTTTAATATTCAAGTGCCTTATGTGCTTGCATATACAGTTGACCCTTGAACAAGGTATGTTTGAACCACACAGGTCCACTTAAATACACAGATTTTTTCAATAAATTCAGTATAGTAGTGCAAATGTATTTTCTTTGCCTCATGGTTTTAACATTTTCTTTCCTCTAGCTTACTTCAGTGTAAGGATACAGTATGTAATATAATACGTAAAATATGTGCTAACCCACTGTTGATGTTGTCAGTAAAGCTTCTGGTCCACAGTACACTATTAGCAAAGTTTTGGGGGATTCAGAAGTTATACGTGGATTTTTTATTATACGTGGCAGTTGGCAGTTGATCCTTCACACTGTTCAGGGGTCAACTGTATATTAGAAATGACCAGTCTAGAGGCGCCTGGGGGGCTTAGTTGGTTAAGTGTCCAACTTGTGATTTCAGCTCAGGTCATGACGTCGTTGTTCATGAGACCAAGCCCCACATCTGGCTCTGCCCTGACAGCACAGAGCCTTTTTTGGGATTCTCTCTCTCCCTCTCTGTCTACCCCTCCCCTATTTGTGCACGCTCATGGGTGCACTCTCTCAAAATAAACATTTTTAAAAATGATCCATCTAGTTTCACATTTTAAAATAAAAATGCTATTGAAATACTGAGCTAAAATATTATTTGATATTTAGAGGAAACCCTTATATAAGGGAACTTTTCTTTTTAAGGGAACTTTATAATGTAAGATTTTACAATTAATTAGCCCTGTTTTATTTATTTGTAAGTTTAAATTTGTGGCTTTTTTCGAATATGAGCTTTAGAGTCAAGACTGAATTTAAGTCCCATTCTTGATAATAATTACACAATTATATGACCTTGGACAGGTTACTTACTACCTCTAAGCCTCATCATCTTTAAAAATAGGATTACAGGGGTGCCTGGATGGCTCAGTTGGTGAAGCGTGCGACTTCGGCTCAGGTCATGATCTCGCGGTTTGTGAGTTCAAGCCCCGTGTCGGGCTCTGTGCCGACAGCTCAGAGCCTGAAGCCTGCTTCGGATTCTGTGTCTCCCTCTCTCTCTGCCCCTCCCCTTGGAGCTCATGCTCTGTCTCTCTCTGTCTCAAAAATAAATAAAACATCAAAAAAAAATTTTAATAGGATTACAAAGAATATGGGGTGAATTAAAGAAGACAGTGCACATAAAGGGCTTAGCATCGTGCTTGATAAAGAGTTGGTGCTGTCAGATGTTAGTATTTTTCAGTAAGCTAGACAGTCCTGGAAATGTCCTTCTAATGATATTATAAACCTTGAGAGTGAAATAGAATTACATACATGACATTTTAGATATAAATTTCCATTTACATTTGGGTGGAGTTGTTTTTACAAAGATTCCTCGGTTTCTGAACTAAACTTTTGCTTTTTCTGGGAAAGGTAAAATTTTTCTTTAGTTTTCTTTCACTAGTAAAATTGTTACAGTATTAAGTACAATATTAATTCAATGGACAATTGAATATATTCCTAATTCATTTTCGTCTGAAGTGTGGCCTTAATTCAACTATTCAAGATTTTAAACTTCATCACTTTTTGGGAATCAGATCTATTCTTTGGTCAGTGTTTTATTTCAGTAAAAATCAGTAACAGCTGCAGTAAACTTTACCCATTTACTTTTTAATGAAATGGTCATTTAGTAGTATACTCAATTTATTTTAATAACTATCTGCTGTCTGCCTTCATGATATAAATGAAAAAAATGAACTCTAAGCAGTTTGTGATAGAATGTTCTCTTTGGACATTACTGACATTTTATTTACTTCTGTGTTTTCAGTGCTTAAAAATAATGCTTTGGTAAAAGTCTGATTTAAATACCATGAACTTTATAAACACTAATCCTTGGTTTCCAGAATGCCCTAATACATTGTGCATTCATTTTGCTTTAACCAAAAAAATAAAGAAGATGCCTACAAACATTAATGGAGTTTCCAGCCCACAGGGAATAATAGGGACCAGAGTAATAACCCTCCTGCCTAAAGCCACCCAAAAAGAGCAGACATAAACACAAAACAACAGTTTTCACAATCCCGGGCATTAAGCAGTGAAAGAAAGTAATTCCCGAGAGACAAGAAACAAAGAAGTACCCCAGCTTTAATGCCTTGATAGAGGTTTCAGAGCATGGCATAGAGGGAAGGTACTGAGGCGGAGTCTGAACAACTTCCCATGTAGAGGAGACAGAACCAAGAGTCTGGGAAGACCAAGTAAGTTAAGAGTTCTTAGAAGACAGTACCAGAGAGGAGAGAACTGTATATAGAGAGAACCCTGGTCCGCTGAGAGTACTCAGTAGAGTGTTATCGAGCACATGCACGTGGATAAACTCTCCGGCCTGGGAAAGAACCATCTGAAAGGAGGGGAGAATTAGAGGGAATTGTGCCTGGTCCCAGGGCCAGAAACAAGTGCCTGTTCTCAACAGCCAAGCTAAAAAAGTTTATAATTCATGAATGTGTTAGTTTCCCGTAGCTGCTATAACAAATCACCACAAACTTGGTGGCCAAAAACAACATAAATTTATTCTCTCACACTATGGGAAGTCAGAAATCTGAAATGATTTTCACTAAGCCAACATCAAGGTGTAGAGAGGGTCATTTTTCTTTTGAGTGTCGGACTCTTTTTTATTTTTTTAATTTTGTTTAATGTTTATTTTATTTATTTTTTGAGAGAGAGAGACATAGCGTGCTAGCAGGTGAGGGGCAGAGAGAGAGAGACACACCCAGAATTTGAAACAGACTCCAGGTTCTGAGTTGTCAGGACAGAGCCCAACATGGGGCTTGAGCTCACAAACCGAGAGATCTTGACCTGAGCCGAAGTCAGACACTTAACCTACTCAGCCACCGTGGTGCCCCTAGGATTAGAACCTGATATTTTAGATGGCCATTATATTCAGACTACTTCAGTGGGCAATTAGGTAGAGTACTCAGGACGGTCCAGGCTCATTATTTGAAGAATAATTAGCCTTAAAATAATCACTGCTTGAGACCTGCCTAACAAATCATAAAAGGAAAACCCAAAAGGATCGAAATGTTTCCTAGTATCCCAGAATGAAGCTGAAGATGACTTAGAGAAATGAAAGATATCTAGTACTTAACAAGACAAAAATCAAAAGGTCTGGCATCCAGTCAAATCAATAAGAAAATATCCATAATGAGAAGAAGAATCGATCTTTAAAAGAAACCAAACCAGAACTGACACAAACATTAGAATTAGTACAGAAGGGCATCAAACCAGTTACAATATTTCACATATTCAAAAAGTTAAGTGGAAACATGGAAGGTACAGAAGACCAAAATCAGTCTTCTAGAGATGAAAACTGTAGTTTTTGAGATGAAAAATATACTGGTTGGGATTAACAACAGGTTAGACAATGCAGAAGAAAAGATTAAGTAACTTGAAAACATAGCAGTAGAAAAAACAACTGAATGTTTAATTTTTTTTTTTTTTTTTTACATTTATTTATTTTTGAGAGACAGAGTAAGCGCGCGAGCAGGGGAGGGGAAGAGAGAGAAGGAGACACAGAATCCGAAGCAACCTCCAGGCTTTGAGCAAGCGGTCAGCACAGAGCCCGACGCCGGGCTCAAACCCACAAACCATGACATCATGACCTGAGCCGAAGTCACACACTTAATCGACTGAGCCACCCAGGTGCCCCAAAGCAACTGAGTGTTTAAACTTGACAAATTTGTAGCACTAAACCACTTATATTAAAAAAAAAAAAAAAAAAAAAAAAAACTCATCAAATCAGTGACCTCAGTTTCTACTATAAGAAACTGGAAAGGAAAAGCAACTTAAACCCAAAGTAAGCACAAGAAAGAAAATAATAAATATCCAAGTGGAAAATAGTAAACAGAAATAGAAACAAGGAAACAGTAGAAAAACATCAATAAAACTAAAACTTGATCTCTGAAACCAATAAAATTGATCTCAGGCCAGTCGATTATTAAGAGAGAAGTTACAAATTACCAGTGTCAAGAATGAGAGAAGTGGCATTACTGTATTCTACAAATATTAAAATGGGTAATAAATATTATGAACAACTTTATGCCAATTAACTCAAAAACTTAGATGAAACGGACAAATTCCTGGAGAGACACAAATTACCAAAGATCACTAAAAAAAAAAAAAAAAAAATAGATAACCTGAAGAATATCTATTGGAATAATTGAGAAGAAAATTGCAGGCCCAGATGGCTTCACTAGTGATTCTGTCAACATTTTTAGGAGGAAAAAATACCAGTTCTACACAAAACTCAAAACTCAAAGTGGAAAAATCCTTCCATACTCATTCTAGAAGCTACAATTAACATGATATGAAAAATAGATATACATTACAAGAAAATTCTATATAGACCAATATACTTCACAAATACAGGTTTAAAAATTCTAAATAAAATTTTAACAAATTGAATCCAACAGTATTTCGAAGGATAATTCTGGTCACAATTCATCATGACCAAGTGGGATTTATCCCAGGAATGTAAAATTGTCTTTAACATTTGTAAATCAATCAGTGTAATTTCATCATATTAGTAAGCTAGCAGCAATTGACAAAATCCAACATCCATGTCTTAATTAAAAGAAAAAAAACCTCAGCAAAGAAGGAATAAAAGGGAGCTTAAAGGACGTCTAGGGAAAATCTACAGCTAACATATTTAGTGATGAGATACTGAATTATTTTTTCTTAAAATCAGGAGCTAGAAAAGGATGCTCACTCTCAAAACTTCTATTCATTGTTGTATTTAAGGTTCTAGCCAGTGCATTCAGGCCAGAAAAAGAAAGAAAAGGCATCTCAGTTGGAAAGGAAAAGTAAGCCTGCTGTTATTCATAGATGACAAGATCATCTATCTAGGAAATCTATCCAAAAGCCTACTAGAAATAATGAGTGAGTTTGACAGGGATGCAGGGTATGAGATCAATATGCAAAAAAAAAAAAAAAAAAAAAAAAAAAAATTCTATACTAGCAATGGGCATTGGGAAATTGACATTTAAAAAGCACCACTATAATAGCAACAAAAAATATGAACTACATTGGGATAAATCTGACAAAAAATATCAAAGACCTGTACGTTGAAGATCACAAAACACTGAAAGAAATTTTTAATGACATGAATAAATTGAAATATGTACTTTGTTCGTAGGTCAGAAAATTCAATATTGTTAAAATACCAGTTTTCCCAAAATTGATCTATATTGAGGCAATCTCAAACAAAATACCAGTAGGATTTTTTTATAAGAATTGGTAAGTTTATTCTAAAATTCCTATAGAGATTCATGGACCTAGAATAAGCAAAACAACTCTGAAAAAGAATAAAGTTGAAGGACTTACACCACCTGGTTTTAGGAGTTATAATGCTACGGTGATAAAAAGAACATGATACTGACATCAAATTAGATAAATGGAGCAATGTAACAGAATATAGAGTTCAGAAATAAACCCTCATATATATGGACAATTGATTTTTGATGAAGGCAATACACCTGAGAAAGGAGTGCCTTTCCAACAAATTATGCTGGAAAAATTGGAAATTAAAATAAAAAAAAAAAGAACTTTAATTCGTGCCTCACAATATATACAGCATTTGATTCAAAATGAATCATAGACTTACATGTAAATCCTAAAACTATACAACTTTTAGAAGGAATATAAGAGAAGATTTTTGTTAACTTGGGTTAGGCAAAGATTTCTTAGCTACAACACCAGACTCACTGCCCATAAAAGAACAAATTGACAACTTCAACAAAATGTAAAACTTTGCTCTTCAATGACATTTAAGAAATAAAAAGATAAGCCACAAGCTGGAAGAAAGCCTTGACAAAACATATATCCATAAGGGACTTAAATCCAGAATTTGTAAAAGATTCTGTAAAAGTCCTCAGAAAGTAGATAAAACAACCCAATAAAAACATGGGCAAAGTATTTGAACAGATGCTTCACCATGAAAAGATGTTCAATATTCTTAGGCCTTACAGAACTGCAAATTATAACCACAATGAGACACCATTAAACACTTACTAGAAAGGCTGTAAAAAGAATACCATGTCACGTTCTCACAAGGATGTAAAAGGTCTACACTGCTTCAGTACACCCACTTTGGAAGACAGCTTAGAAGTTTCTTAAAAAGTTAAACATTCATAAACCAAAGACCCAGCCATTCTACTCTTAGTTTTTTAACTCAAGAGAAAAGGAAATTATATTCATGGTTATTTTATTTGTACTAGCCAAAAAACCAGAAACTACCCAAGTGTCCATCAACAGATGAATGAAAAATCAAATTATAGTGTATCCATACAGTAGAATACAACTCCGCAATAAAAAAGTGAACTGTTGATAACACTATTATGAATGAATCTAACAATAATTTACTGTTACTAGATGTAGAAAGATATCATAGGAAATACAAACCTAATTTAGATTTCACCAGCATCACCAGAAATTAAAATTAATCATTCTAAATAGTAAATTTAATCATAGGTAAATCCTTACTTTTTTTAATAATTGTTTTTAAGTTCATTTATTTATTTTGAGAGAGACAGAACATGAGCAGGGGAGGAGCAGAGAGAGAGAGAAACAGAGAGAATCTCAAGCAGGCTCTGCAGGGTCAGCATGGAGACTGACAAGGGGCCTTGAACTCACAAAACTGAGATCATGACCTGACCTAAGCCAAAATCAAGAGTCAGAAGTTCAACCGACTGAACCACCCAGCTTCCCCAGTAAAATCCTTATTTAAGCACAAGCAAAAAAATCTACAGACACTATTTAATAGTTTCGTAATATATACTTTTTTAATATCAGTATTTCTCCCCAAATCTTAATACTGAGACTGCAGACTCTAAGAAATCCCTATTAACCTTCCTTTAAAGATAATCTATTCATATTGTTGATCTCTTGATAAGTAATTTCTGTATTTTATAATTTGTTTCATCTTTAATTGTGTGAAAGGAGTTTTTTCTCTAATTTTAGTGTTTATATCATTGAGTGTCTACTCTTGGCTCTTTATATGTTGTTCATTATCTTTAATCTTGATAACATTCCTGAGGGTAAGTGTTATTATCTTTTCTTTTTAAAGTTGAGGAAACTAGTTCTTTGAGAGATTGATTTGCATAAGATTCCTCTGTGAGTAAAAGGCAGAGATGAGAATCAAACCCAAGTCTATGTGGTTCCAAAGTTTATACTGGTTCTAAACAGTCATTTCTCCACTATAAGTGACTCTTCATTTATAGCTATAATCTGTTTTTTTTATATTTCTTACTTTATATTTATCAAATTGTAATCTTATTAAGCACCAAATAAATTCAGAATTCTAAACCATGATTTTAAAATAAACTTTAAAATGCATATCTTTATACTGTCACTCATTATATGTCATATTACTCTTGATTTAGCATAAAAGACACTCAAATGGTAGCTGTTTGCCATTTTTTGTTGTATCAATTTAATAAATATAGTTTAAATGGGAATCTGTATAGCACAGTATAAAAATGATTGGAAATCACCTTTGTTATATCATCTAATATAAATTTGAATTAAATAATCATTATCAGTTTCTACGGTGAGTTTTAACAAGTTTGTTTTATTGACTAAAGGAAATTTTACATTCCAGTTTTACTCCACTTTGTAGAAATTTGGAGGAAAGAAAACTAAAATGTATAGGTTTCAATCCACTTCAACATTGTAGGTGAAACTGTGTTATATAGTGTTAACAATTCTCTCTTCCGTTTATAATCTGGTTGGAGAGACAATATTAATATGAATATGTTTAAAAGTAAAGTCTTTGGACATTCATCGTTAACTTTCTTAGCCCAGCCCTAAGGAAATCAAAAAATACATACTTCATTTTCAACTATAATAATGTAAAATCAGATACAGCAGAACTCCTACCTGGAACCAATAATGTACTTGTCTTTTTTATCATAGCTACTTCTCATCAGTGGGCAGAAGTGCAGCCTCCAAAGTTCACTATAGTTTTATTTTGCTTCTAAAGCTTCCCGGAGCTGCCTTATATAATGTTGCTGCTTTCCTTCTTTTATAGAACTTCCTCTTCCCTCTCTATGTATTTATCTACAAAATCATTAATATGTCAGCAACCTTTCTTGTCTCCTGAGATAGTTTTACAATTTCTGTGCTCTGAAGAGTAGTGACAGTAATTTCAGACAAGGCAGAAAGAAGCCTTTCAATCTCCCTACCAGAATTCTGAAGTTCCAGGTGTATGTTGGCATAATTCTTTTCCTGGGCTATATTTATGAAAACAGAAGTTGATGTGTCTTTCTAAGTTATTAATTTTCTGACTCAGCTGAAAGTGATAATTCCAAAATCATGTATCATCATTACACTAAACTTCTCATCTTCCTAGTAGCTTTTCTTCTTTCTAATGTAGGAAGACCTAATTATTAATCCAGTTATCAATTCTTGATATTAAGAATTAAGGGATAATGTTGTCATAAAGATTGGAATCCTCTTACAGTTTAAGCAGGAATATTATCTTTGCTTGAAGTGTGATGAAGATAATCGAGACAAAGTAGCAAACAGCAAGTTCATTTTAGTCAATTTAGTTTTAACTGTTTAAGTCAGTATGTACTAGATCTGATCACTTGAAATATGCTCATTAATTGTTTCTGAATCTCAACAGGTAATGTTATAAGCTTAAGTTGAAGAATTTGCAGTGATGGTTTTGTGAATTATAGTTTAGTCTCCCTGTAACTTTACCAATTACAATTTGTTTTGATTTTAAAGGAGATGTTGGGCGAACTCTTCACTCCTGTAGAAACACCTGAAGCACCAAACAGGGGATTCTTTAAAGGCTTATTTGGAGGTGGTGCACAATCTCTTGATAGAGAAGAACTGTGTAAGTTGACTGATTTAATTTGGATATTATATCTGTAAAACTGAAGCATTCAAGCCATGTAGGCTTTTCTTACATGCATAAATTATGTTCACCTTTTTCCCTTTGTCACAACAATTAATATATCCATGTTTTTAGCAAAAGGACATTTTTTTTTTTGGTCATTCTAACCAGTATCAGGGGAATATATTGCTCAGGGAACCAAGATCAGAATAGGTCCGGGTGGTTAAAAATGAGTATTCACAACTTAATGAATAATTTAGAAAGTGTTTTCTTTATTTTCATTAAATATGATCTTTTATTATTTCAATTCTATTATTAACTTCATTTGGTGACCTTAACTTTGAAAAAGTGTTTTACCTAAACATTTATCTTAGGAAACCCCTAGTACTATTCTCATTGCAGTAAAAAGTTACTTAAAATAGCAAAATCTCGTTCATTTACTACCTTCCACATAATTGGCACAGAGTAGAAATTGGTCCTTGAATGAGCTAATGAATCCTTGAATGTTTGACCTTTCTTTCAAATAGCTGTTATCTATCCTTATTTTTTTTTCCTTTTATTCTCTTTCTGTTTTGCAAAGATACGTTAGAATTTTCCTTTTGTGTTTGCTTGACTAATTAGAAAAACTATAAGATTAAATATCATTAAGTTGCAGTGCAGTGCAATTTAACTTTCAGGACTTGTCCAGATGATTGATCAATCATCTTGGTTCTGGGAATCAGTCAGTTTTAGTTCATTGTGAAAAATGAAGACTGTTCTTCAAGCTATGGGCAGCTGATAATTTGGAATAACAGTCTCGCCAAGGATAATTGATAGAGTAACACAAAATTTTAAAAATGTATTTTTTAAATTCTTTAAAATATCAAAGAGCTAATGGTATAGTAAAGAACACTATTCATAGGGAAGGATGGGAACCCAGAGTGCTGAGCCTAAAAAACTGAAGACAATCTTCCTCTGGAGTGCTTTGCTAATCTGAAGCAGGAGGCTGAGATACTAAACTGTGTTCATATGAGCTAGGCAGGCTCCTAGAACAGGCAAGGATGGGATCTTTTTTTTTTTTTTTCCTTTTTTTTACAGTTTTTACTTTCAATTTTTTTAATTCAAATTTTAGTTAATATATAGTGCAGCATTGGTTTCAGAAGTAGAATTCAGTGGGCGCCTGGGTGGCTCAGTCAGTAGAGAGTCTGATTCTTGATTTCAGCTCAAGTCATGCTCTCACAGTTTCGTGAGTTCAAGCCCCACATCGAGTTCTGCACTGGCAGCACAGAGCCTGCTTGAGTTTCTCCCTCACTCTCTCCCCTCCCCTGCTCACAGTCTCTCTGTCTCCCTCAAAATAAATAAATTTTTAAAAAATAAAAAATAAAAGAATTCAGTGATTCATCACTTACATACAACACCCTCTGCTCATCACAACAACTGTCTTCCTTAATACCCATCACCCATCTAGCCCATCTCCCACCCACGTCCCTCCATCAACTCTCAGTTTGTTTTCTGTCCTTAAGAGTCCCTTGTGGTTTTTTTTTTTTCCCTTTCTTCTCTTCCCCTCTTTCCCATATATTCAGCTGTTTTGTTTCACATCAGTAAAAATTATATATTTGTCTTTCTCTGAAAGGTTTATTTCACTTAGTATAATACATTCTAGTTCCATCCAAATCATCGCAAATGGCAAGATTTCATTCTTTTTGATGACTGGGTAATATTATATATATATATACGTACATATATGTATATATATATATATATATATACACATATACATATGTATATATGTACACACACACACACACACACACACACACACACCATGTCTTCTTTATCCATTCATCAGTCAATGGACATTTGGGCTGTCTCCATAGTTTGGCTATTGTTGATAATGCTGCTATATAAACATTGGGGTTCATGTGCCCCTTCAAATCTATTTTTGTATCCTTTGGGTAAATACATAATAGTGCAATTGCTAGATTGTACAGTAGTTCTATTTTTAGTTTTTTTGAGGAACCTCCACACTGTTCTCCAGAGTGGTTGCACCAGTTTGTATTCCCACCAGCAGTGCAAGAGGATGAGGATGTGGAGAAAGGGGAATCAACACCTGTTGCTTCTTGTGTGATTCATTTTAGTCATTCTGACAGATGTGAGGTGGTATCTCATCATGGTTTTGGTTTCTATTTCTCTGATTATGAGTGATATTGAGCATCTTTTCATGTGTCTGTTAGCCATCTGGATGTCTTCTTTGGAAAAGTGTCTATTCATGTCTTCTGCCCATATCTTAACTGGGTTACTTGTTTTTTGGTTGTTGATTTTGATAAGTTCTTTATAGATTTTGGATACTAATACTTCATAGATACGTTGTTTGCAAACATTTCCTGTTCTGTAGGCTGCCTTTTAGTTTTGTTGATTGTTTCTTCACTGTGCAGAAGCTTTTTATCTTGATGAAGTCCTCATAGGTCATGTTTGCTTTCATTTCCCTTGCCTTCAGTGACATGTCTAGTAAAAAGTGCTACGGCCTAGGTGAAAGAGGTTGCTGCCTGTGTTACTCTCTAGATTTTGATTGTTTCCTGGCTTACATTTAGGTCTTTCATCCATTTTAAATTTATTTTTGTGTATGTAAGAGAAAGTGATCTAGTTTCATTCTTCTGCATGTTGCTGTCCAGTGTTCTCAGCACCATTTGTTGAAGAGACTATCTTTTTTCCATTGGATATTCTTTCCTGCTTTGTCAAAGATGAGTTGATTATATAGTTGTGGGTCCATTTGTGGGTTTTCTTTTCTGTTACATTGATCTGTGTCTGTTTTTGTGCTAGTACCATATTGTCTTGATGACTACAGCTTAGTAACATAGCCTGAAATCTGGAATTGTGATGCTTCCAGTTTTGTTTTTCTTTTTGAGGATTGCTTTGGTTATTTGGGGTCTTTTGTGGTTCCATACAAATTCTAGGATTGTTTGATCTAGCTCTGCAATAAATGCTGGTGGTATTTTGATAGGGATTGCTTTAAATGTGTAGATTGATTTGAGTAGTATAGACATTTTAACAGTGTTCTTCCAATCCATGAGCATGGAATGCTTTTTCATTTCTTTGTGTTCTTTTCAGTTTCTTTCATAAGTCTTCTATAGTTTTCAGAGTACAGATCTTTTACCTCTTTAGTTAGGTTTATTCCTAGGTATCTTGCTGTTTTTGTGCAATTGTAAATGGAATTGATTCCTTTATTTCTTTTTCTGTTGTTTCATTATTGGTGTATAGAAATGCAACAGATTACTGCACATTGATTTTACATCCTGCAACTTTGCTGAATTCATGTACTAGTTCTAGCAATTTTTTGGTGGAGTCTTTTGGGATTTCTACATAGAGTGTCATGTCATCTGTAAATAGTGAAAGTTTAACTGCTTCCTTGCCAGTTTTTATGCCCTTTATTTCTTTTTATTGTCTGATTACTGAGACTAAGACTTTCAATACTATGTTAAATAAATAGTAATGGTGAGAGTGGGCATCCTTGTCTTGTTCCTGTCTATAGGGGAAAGGCTCTTAGTTTTTCCCCATTGAGGATGATATTAGCTATGGGTCTTTCATATATGGCATTTGTGATGTTGAGGTATGTTCCATCAGTTCCTACTTTGTTGAGAGTTTTTATCAAGAATCGATGCTGTATTTTGTCAAACACTTTCTGCATCTATTGGCAGGATTATATGGCTCTTATCCTTTCTTTTATTAATGTGGTATATCAAATTGATTGATTTGTGAATATTGAACCAACCCTGCAGCCCAGGAGTAAATCCCTTTTGATCACAATGAATTAGTCTTTTAATGTACTGTTGAATTTGATTTGCTAATACCTTGTTGAGAATCTTTGCATCCAGTTTCATCAGAGATATTGGCCTGTAATTTTCCTTTTTAATGGAATCTGGTTTTGGAATCAAAATAATTCTGGCTTCATAGAATGAGTTTGGAAGCTTTCCTTCCATTTCTATTTTTTGGAACAGTTTAAGAAGAATAGGTGTTAACTCTTCTTTAAATGTCTGGTAGAATTCCCTTGGGAAGACCACTTGGCTCAGGATTCTTGTTTGTTGGGAGATTTTTGATTACTGATTCAGTTTCTTTGCTGGTTATGGGTCTGTTCAAATTTTCTATTTCTTCCTGTTTCAGTTTTGGTTATTTGTGAGTTTCCAAATTCCAAAAAAAATGGAATTTGTCCATTTTTTCCCAGATTTCACAGTTTGTTGGAATATAATTTTTCATAGTATTCCCTTATTATAATTGTTTATATTTCTGTGGTGTTGGTTGTGATCTCTTTTCATCCATGATTTTATCTACTTGGGTTCTTTCTCTTTTCTTTTTGATAAGTCTGGCTAGGAGTTTATCAATTTTGTTTATTCTTTCAAAGAACCAACTCTTAAGTTTCTTTGATCTGTTTTACTGGTTTTGTTTCTGTCATTTATTTCTGCTGTAATTTTGTTTATTTCCCTTCTGCTGGCTTTCGGCTTCATTTGCTGTTTCTTTTCTGTCTCCTCTAGGTGTAAGGTTAGATTGTGTATTTGGGACCTTTCTTGCTTCTTGAGATAGGCCTGAATTGCAGTATAGTTTTCTCTTAGGACTGCCTTTGCTTCATCTCAGAGGATTTGAGCTGTTGTGTTTTCATTTTCATTTGCTTCCATGTATATTTTTATTTCTTCTTTAATTTCCTGGTTAACCCAATCATTCATTCTTGAGTAGGATGTTCTTTAACCTCTATGTATGTGAAGACATTCCAAATTTTTTTTTGTGGTTGATTTCACGTTTCATAGCATTGTGATCTGAAAATATGCATGGTATGATCTCGATCTTTTTGTACCTGTTGAGGGCTTATTTGTGACCCAGTATGTGATCTATTCTGGAGAATGTTCCTTGTGCACTCGAGAAGAATGTGTATTCTGCTGCTTTAGGATGAAATGTCTGAATCTATCTGTTCAGTCCATCTGGTTTAATCTTGTTACAGTCTTTATTGTAAAATCTAGTTTGTCTGATACAAGGATGGCTACTCTGACTTTCTTTTGACATTCATTAGCATGATAGATGGTTCTCTATCCCCTCATTTTCAATCTATAGGTGTCTTTAAGTCTAAAATGAGTCTCCTGTAACCAGCATATAGATGGATCTTGTTTTGTTTTGTTTTTCCATTCTAATACCTATGTCTTTTAATTAGAGCATTTAGTCCATTTACATTCAAAGTGATTATTGAAAGATATGAATTTAGTGCCATTATGTTGCCTGTAGAGTTGATGTTTCTGGTGATTTCTCTGGTCATTTGTAGCCTTTGTTGCTTTGGTCTTTTTTTTTTTTTTTTTTTTCTTCTCCACTCTAAGAGTACCCCTTAAAATTTCTTGCAGGGCTGGTTTAGTGGTCACAAACTCCTTTAGTTTTGTCTGGGAAAGCATCTCTCCTTCTATTCTAAATGACAGCCTTGCTAGATAAAGGATTCTTGGCTGCATATTTTTCCTATTCAGCACATGGAATATTTCCTGCCACTCCCTTCTGGCCTGCAAAGTTTCAACGGACAGGTTTGTTTCTGGCCTTATGTGTCCACCCTTGTAGGTTAAGGACCTTTTGTCCCTAGCTGCTGTCAGAATTCCCTCTGTATCTTTGTATTTTGCAAGTTTCACTGTGATATGTCATGGTGTTGACCTGTTGTTCTGTTTTGTTTTGTTTAAGGTGAGTCATCTGTGCCTCTTGGACTTGGATGTCTGTTTCCTTCCCTAGATTAGGGAAGTTCTCAGCTAAGATTTGCTCAAATAAACCTGCCCTTTTTCTTGCTCTTCTTCTTCTGGGACTCCTATAATACAAATACTGTTTCACTCTGTGGAATAACTAAGTTCCCTAAGTCTCCCCTTGTGATCTAATAGTTTTCTTTCCCTCTTCCTTTCAGTATCATTATTTTCCATAATTTTATCACCTATCCTCTCCTCTGCTTCTTCAGTCCTCATCATGACTCTATAGAGTAGGTTTTGCGTCTCAGTTACAGCATTTTTCTTTCAGCCTGACTAGCTTTTAGGTCTTTGATCTCTGTAGCAAGGATTTCTCTTGTGTCTTCTGTGCTTTTTTCAGGCCCACTAGTAGTGTTATGACTGTTGTTCCAAATTCTTGTTCAGATATATTGCTTATCTCTGTTTTGAGTAAGTCCCTGGCTGTGATTTCTTCTCAACATTTCTTTTGGGAAGAATTTCTCCATCTTGTCATTTTGGCTTAGTTTCTGTCTTTTGCATGTTTTGAAAGTATGTTATGTTACCTGTATCTGAGAGTAATGCTGTATTATAAAGGGGTCATATACTGTCCAGGGCCTAGCACTTCAGGAAGTTTTTCTGGTATATGCTGTGTGCACTCTGCTGTTGTGTTTTGGCTGCTCTTTCCCACTGGTCAGTCCTCTATAGGACTCCTCCTTACCTGCAGTGGGGAGTACTTGGGCCTTTAACTAGGTGTGCTTTGAATTGTTTGTTAAAATAAGCCTGAAAAATAAGGGGGGAAAAGCCTGATCCCAAAAAGGAAAAGAAGAGGAATGGGAAAAAAAAACAGATAATGAAAAAATTATAAGCCTGATTCCAAAGAAAAGGAAGTGAAAAAAGGAAGAAAAAGAAGAAAAAAAAAAAAAAAAAAAAAGAAAAAAAACTGATCCAATAAAAAAAGAGAAAAGGAAATGGAAAAAAGCAAACAAAAAACTATGAGCCTGATTCCAAAAGAAAAAAAAAAGAAGAAGAAAAAAAAAAAAGTAAGCCTGGTCCTGTTTTCATCAGATCTGCAGATGTTGTATTGAAGCACCTCATTTTCAGTGCACTTGGTACAGGGGGGTGCTGTCTGTGCTGGTCTCCTGGAGGAGAGGCCTGCTGCATTGATTGGCTCAGAATCACTGTCTTGCCCCAGTAAATGAACAGTGGCCAGGCACAGGGGGTTGGGGTCTGGTGTAAACTGGTCCCACCTCCACTGGTGGCCACTGTGTTGCTCTCTGATGTCCCACTGAGTTGGTGTTTTGGGGGTAATGACACCACCCAGTCTCTTGTCCCCAGATAGGGGATCTCACACTCTCTGATGTTCAGGCAACCCTCACAGAATAGCAAGGGCAGTCAGCTCACCCTGCACCACAGCTGTCCTGCGTTTTTCTTTGGCACACACCTGGGATTCAGAACTCAAAATCCTAAAGGATCTGGCACTGCAGCCTCTCCATGCTGCGTCCGATGTCCCTTGTCTCCGAAAGACAATCCCATGCCTGCACAGTGCACGGAATCTATGGTGCAGCACCACTAAAAGCAGCAACAAGGTTATATGCCCTCTGGGTGTACCTCTGTCCCCTGCTGATGAAAAGGCCTTTTGCTGGTGCCTACAGGTCTTTTGTCCTTGGAGAAGCAATATAACCTCTTCCAAAAGTAGTCCAAGAAGGGGACTGTTCTCTCCCAGTGCGCCCAGCTCGGGAGATCCCTACACCACGCTGTGTACTCCGGGGCCAGCTCCCTCCTTCTCCCCGGGAACGTGCACCACAACTCTGCTCTGGAGAAAGTTGCACACTTCAAAAACCTCAGAGTGTGAGCTCCGTGTGCTGTTTGCAAAAACAAACAAACAAACAAACAAAAACCTGTGACACTCCTTCCCCAGTCCATGGTCCAGAATGGTTTTCCTCTCGTGCAAACCCAGTGTCACACTGTCTCAACCCCTCTCTCTTTCTCTCCCTTTTGTCCTCCATGGAAAGGATTCCTCCATGCACCACCATTTTTCTCTCCCCCAGTTCACTTCCACGCACCTGCCACACTGTCTCCCTCCAACCATGGAGATCCTTCTGCCAGTTCATAGATCAATTTCTTGGGTATTCCAGGTGATCTGACTCAGTACAGCTGTGTTTGAGGGACAAGGAAAGCTCAGGGTGCCCCTACTTCTCTGCCATCTTCACTCCTCTCAAGACTGGGGATCTTATTAAACAACTTCTCTTTGAAAGGAACCAAAAGGCCACAGCTTAAGACTAAAGGTGATCTGGAAATAAATTAGCCCTCCTACACACAGACAGATTAGCTTTAAATTATCTGAGTGTACCAGAAAACTTTCAACCGTATTTAAGTATTTTTTCAGACTGCTCAAGTGCTCAACATCTGGCAAAAGCAAATGAAAATGTTCTCTAATGGAAGGTTACATATTGCAAATCCTCAAATTATTTCTAGAAATAATTTTCAAATATGTCATCCAAGTTAACCAGCAACACTAGTGACCAACACCGTGAACAATGAAACAGAAAAAGCAGAAACAGAATCACAGGTACTTCAAATATTATAATTATCAGACACAAACTATAAAATAGTTATGTATATTATGTTTATAAGCATAAGTACCATGCCTGAACATTTTATCAGATAACTGAAAATTATAAAAATCAACACAACAAATGTATAAACTAAAATGAAATTCTAGAACTGAAAGATTCAAAAACAGAAATTAAAAGCTGAGTAGATAAATTTAACCACAAGTTTTACACAACTGAGGAGAGAATTACATAGCTTGAAAATAGGCAAAATAAATGATCCAGAATGTAGCACAGAGAAACCAAAAAGATGTAAAATACAAAGAAGATAAAAGAAATAGAAGTTGCAGTGAGAAGTTCTAACAAGTGTTTAGACTTCTCAAGAAAGAAAGAGGAAAGAATGTGAAGAAGAAGCAATATATAAAGACATATGGTTGGAAATCTCTAATAATTGATAGACGATACCAATTCACACAGTCAAAAAACCTAATGAATTCCAAGGATATTTTTTAAAAAATTCACAGCTATATATGTCACATGAAAATAGAGTATATCAAAGACAAAAAAGAAAATATTTGAGGTGGCTAGAAGAAAATGAGGTATCCTTTAACAAGCTATACACTGATTTCTCAACAGCCAAAGATAATGGGATGATCTTCTGTATGTTGACAGAAGACAGTACTTAATGTAGATTTCTATACTCAAAGAAAATAGCCTTCAGGAATGAGACATTTTTAGGGGAATAAATGAATAAGACTTGCCACCACACTAAAGGAAACTCTAAAGGCTGTACTAATCCTCCATGGAATGTCAGAGATGCAGGAAACAATGTTTTGGAAAGAAAGTAATAAGTTCATGCATAAATATAATGAATATAATCTTTACAACTGTAAAGCAAAGTCTTATGTGTATACACATATACAAACACAAAGAAAAATAGTACACTCATAAAAAATACATAAATACACAAAAAAATCATATAAAATCAGGAGAGTCACAAAGAGTAATTGAATTTAAGGTGATCTGAGATGACGCATTTTTAAAGAGATTTTTTAAGAGTATCTAACAGCTTTTAATAAGCTAAGGATGCATGTTATAATTTCTTTTTTTTTAATATTTATTTTGAAAGAGAGAGAGAGTATGTGTGTGTACAAGCAGGGGAGAGACAGAGATAGAGGGAGAGAAAGAATCCCAAGCAGGCTCCATGCCACCAGCACAGAGCCTGACACATCTTATGAACCGTGAAGTCATGACTTGAGCCAAGGTCAAGAGTCAGATGCTCAACCAAGTGAAGCCACACAGGCACCCCAATCTTTGCCTTTTAAATTAAGGGCATAATTACTATGGTTATTTATATTTAAGTCTGCCATCCTTTATGTGTTTTCTATTTATCCCATCTGTTTTGTGCATTCATTGAGTGCACCTTATATATTTCTTTTAATATTTATTTTTGAGAGACAGAGCATGAGTAGGGGAGGGGCAGAGAGAGAGGGAGACACAGAATCTGAAACAGGCTCCAGGCTCCAAGCTGTCAGCATAGAGCCCCACACGGGGTTTGAACTCATGGACAGCAAGATCATGACCCAAGCCGAAGTTGGACGCTCAACCGACTGAGCCACCCAGGTGCCCCATACCTTATAATTTCACTAAAAAATATATTTTAAAAAATCATATAACTACTAGAAGAGAGAGACCATTTCCCAATCATAGTGGGAACTGCTAATATGCCTATTGATTGAGATACAAAAGCAGACAGCAGTAAAGTCAGTAAAGGATATAGAAGGCATGAACAAAACAATTAATGAAATTAAAACTAATGAAGAGATACAGAACATTGCAGAATACATGATTTTTAAGCACAGACAGAATGGTCATAAAATGTATTTGTAGAGAAATTACAGATGTATGCTGAATTATTTTGAGTAAAAGGTCATAATGTCTATAATGAATTTTAAATATTCAAAAATTTTACATATAGACACTCATATGTCAAAAAATGTTACCTATTACCAAAATTAGATAATGAGTATATGGATGTTTATTATACAGTTCTTGTACTTTCCTTTATGTTTGAAACTTATATTTTAAAAACTTGTTTTTTTTAAGTTGACCATGTGTTAGACAGTTTTTTTAAAATTAAATTTCAAAGGATTGAAGTTAATTGTTTGTGACCTAATCACAATGCAGTTATGCTTGTAATTAGTAACAAAGCTAATTTTAAATGCCACGTTTGAAAATTAATACAGTTTTGAATAAACCATGTGTCAATTCATAATCATTGGTAAGCATCTAAAGTAATATTGATATTTATAGTGGCGCCTGGGTGGCTCTGTCAGTTAATTGTCCGACTTCAGCTCAGGTCATGATCTCGCAGTTCATGAGTTCAAGCCCCATGTCAAGCTCTGTGCTGATAGCTCAGAGCTTTGAGCCTGGTTCAGATTCTGTGTCTCCTTCTCTCTCTGCCCCTCCCCTGCTTGTATTCTCTCCCTTTCAAAAAATAAATAAACACTTAAAATGTATATATTGATTAGTATATATACAATATTAGGAAAAGAAAACATGAAAGTGAGTGAACGGAACAGCCGTCTCAAAAAGATAGAAAACACAGCATTTAATAAACCAAAGAAAATAGAGGATAATAAGACAGTAATGACTTAGTAAATAAATATACAGTAGAAAAAATCAACCAAACCAAAAGTTGATTCTTTAAAAATCTAATAAAATTGATAAATTTCTGGTGAAACTGAGCAAGAAAAAAGGAAGGCACAAGTAAACACTATCAGAAATAAAAATAAAAAAGAAAAGAAAAAAAAAGAAGATAACAAAGGATAAGAGGATGTAATCGCCCTAAAGGATCAAAGATAGCAACTTTGTTTTATCTATTTTTCTGAAGCCACATCTCTCTCTCTGCCCATAGCTAGGAAAAGCTCTTTGCTTGTGATTACATTGGGTTTACCTGGATAATCTATTTCTAGGTCCTTAACTTAATCATATCAACAAACTTCCTTTTCCTATGTAAGGTAACAATCACAGGTTCCAGGAATTAGATTATGGTCATCTTTGAGAGGAGTGGTGGACATTATTCTACCTACCACAATCATATTTAAAAAAAAAAAAAAAAAGGTCAAATACTTAGATATGCATCTTAACAGAAGATGTTTAGGACCTCTATGGGAAAAATAGAAAATTATAGAAGTTTGTTGAAAGAAGTTAAAGACCCAAATAAAAGGAGAAATATACTATGTTCATGCATTAAAAGATTCTTGGGGCACCTGAGTGGCTCAGTCGGTTGAGCATCCAACTTTGGCTGAGGTCATGATCTCACGGTTCGTGGGTTTGAGCCCCACATCAGGCTCTGTGCTGACAGCTCAGAGCCTGGAGCCTGTTTCAGATTCTGCGTCTCCCTCTGTCTCTGCCCCTCCCCCACTCACGCTCTGTCTCCCTGTCTCAAAAATAAATATTAAAAAAAAAAAAAAAGATTCAGTAAAAGGCATCAATTCTCCCAAAACTGATGTATGTATACACACGCAAATATACACTTAATGAAGTCCTTATCAACACCCCCCCCCCAAATTTTGTAACTGATACTAAACTTTAGATGGAAATTCAAAGGGTTTTAGCTCTTCTTTTTAGCCTTGTACTAAAAGCTTTAACCAGGACAATTAGGTAAGAAAAGGAACTAAAGGGCATGCATATTGGAATGGAAGAAGCAAAAGTCTGTATTTGTAGATGACTAATCTTACAAATAGAGAATTTTAAGGAATCTATATATATATACACATATATATGTATATGTTATATACATTGATGTATATGTTATATATATTTTCTATATGTGTATGTTTTATATTTTTATATATATGTTATATATGTATATATAAATTATAAACAAGTTCAGCAAGATTGCAAGGTACAAGATCAATGTAAATAATCAATTGCTTTTCTTCATATACTAGCAGTGAAGAAACTGAAAATTTAATACAGTTCCATTTCTGATAATATCAAAAAAGATAAAGTACTTAGGACTAGTTTAACAAAAGAAGTGTAAAATGCACTAAAAACTTAAAAACATCATTTAAAGAAATTAAATCATAGCTAAGTGGATTGACATCCTGTGTTCATGGATTGGAAGATTTAATATTGGGAAGATGGCCATGCTCCTCAAGTTGATCTGTGCATTCAACACAATCCCTGTCAAAATCGCAACTATTTTTTTTGAAGAAAGAAAGAAACTGTTCCTAACATTTACATGGAAATGGAAAGGATCCAAAACAGCCACATATACACAAAAATTGTTTAAAGAAGAAAAAAGATCGAGGACTCACACGTTTCAATTTGTAAATTTACTACAAAGCTATAATCATCAAGATAGTGCAGTAGTGGCATAAGGACAGGTAATATAGATCAATGGAATAGAATTGAGAATCCAGAAATAAGTCCATACATATATGGTTAATTGGTTTTCTACAAGAATGCCAAGAAAATCCAAAGGTGAAAGAATGGTCTGTTCAACAGATGGTGGGGACAGCTGGATATCCACATGCAAAAGAATAAAGTTGTTTCCCCACCTCATACCATACATAACTCAAAATGGATCAGTGACCTTAATGTATGAGCTAAAACTGTAAAAGTGATAGAAAAAAGCATCGGTATAAATCTCTGTGACCTTAGATTAGCCAGCGGTTTCTTAGATGTGACATCTAAATCACAAGCAACCAAAGAAAAAAATAAATTGGATTTCATTAAAATTAAAAATCAAAGAACGCTGTCAAGAAAATGAAAAGACGGGGCGCCTGGGTGGCTCAGTCGGTTAAGCGTCCGACTTCGCTCAGGTCATGATCTCACGGTCCGTGGGTTCGAGCCCCGCGTCGGGCTCTGTGCTGACAGCTCAGAGCCTGGAGCCTGTTTCAGATTCTGTGTCTCCCTCTTTCTCTGACCCTCCCCTATTCATGCTCTCTCTCTCTCTCTCTCTCTCTCTCTGTCTCAAAAATAAATAAATGTTAAAAAAAAATTTAAAAAAAAAAAAAAAAAAAACAAAAAAGAAAATGAAAAGACAACCCACAGATAGTAATAAAATACTACAAATCCTATATGTGACATATCTGGAATCTGGTAAGAGTCTAATATTTAAAATATATAAAGAGGGGCGCCTGGGTGGCTCAGTCGGTTAAGCGTCCGACTTCAGCTCAGGTCATGATCTCACGGTCCGTGAGTCCATGAGTTCCAGCCCCGCGTCGGGCTCTGGGCTGATGGCTCAGAACCTGGAGCCTGCTTCTGATTCTGTGTCTCCCTCTCTCTCTGCCCCTCCCCTGTTCATGCTCTGTCTCTCTCTGTCTCAAAAATAAATAAACATTAAAAAAAAAATTTTTTTAAATAAAATATATAAAGAATTCTCGCAACTTAACAGTAAAAAGAAAAATAGCCCAGTTTTTAAATGGGTTTGAATAGACTTTTCTCCAGACAAAATATACAAATGGCCAATAAACATGAAAAGATCTACATCATCACTTGTCATTAGGGAAGTGGAAATCAGATAAATGCCACTTCACACTAGAATGGCTGTCATTGAAAAGCTGTTCAATAATAAATGTTTGCATGAGGGGTGGGCAGCTAGGTGGCTCAGTCCATTAGCTGTCTGACTTTGGCTCAGGTCATGATCTCGCAGTTCACGAATTCCAGCCCGACGTCGTCGGGCCCTCCAATGACAGCTCAGAGCCTGAAGCCTGCTTCCGATTCTGTCTCCCTCTCTCTCTGCCCCTCCCCCGCTTGTATCTGCTCGCTCTCTCTCTCAAAAATAAATAAAACATTAAGAAATTTAAAATAAATGTTTGCAAGAATGTGGAGAAATTGAAAATCTCCTACATTGCTGGTAGAAATATAAAAATGCTGTAATCTCTCTGGAGAGCTGAAAGTCCCTTACAAAGTTAAAACATGACTCAACAATTCCACTCCTTGGTGTACACCCAAGAGAATTGAAATATATGTTCACACAAAAACTTGTACAAATGTTCATTAATAGCTATTCATAATAGCCAAAAAGTAGAAGCAACTCAAAGGTCCATCAACTGATGAACTGATAAAATGTCATATATCCATTCAATCGAATATTATTCAGTCATTAGGAGGGATGAAGTACCAATGTGTGCTACAACATGTTGGGCCTTGACAACATTATTTTAAGTGAAAGAAGCTGGATACAAAGACCACATATTGTATGAATCCATTTATATGAATGTTCAGAATAGTAAAATTTATAAAGACTGAGTAGATTGTTGATTGCCAAGGACTGAGAAGAAGCAGGAATGGAAAGTGACTCCTAATAAGGATGGGGTTGTTTTTTGGTTTTGGTTTTTTTGTTTTAT
This sequence comes from Panthera uncia, assembly GCF_023721935.1. Lineage (NCBI taxonomy): Eukaryota > Metazoa > Chordata > Mammalia > Carnivora > Felidae > Panthera > Panthera uncia. The sequence goes on from NW_026057580.1 coordinate 101,047,694, forward strand.
TTATTTTTTTGAAGTCATGAAAATGTTTAGGAATTAGATAGTGATGGTGGTTAAACAACCTTCTAAATAAACTAAAGTTACTGAATTATTCAGGGGCAAATTTTATGGTATGTGAATTATATTTCCAGCGAAAGAAATGTATGCTGAGGGAAGAGGGGAAATCTGACCTCAGTCTTTAACATAATGTAAGACTTTTACAGTAACCTAGATATTAGGGAATCAAGGTCTGGATTATGGAGGGAAAGGAAGCAGTGAATTCCTGAGATCTTTTGAAGGGAAAAAAATTGGTCTGTTTGTAAGTGACAAGATAAATGGAGAGAAAGAAAGAGATTCAGCGTATCTACAACTTTTGAAGACTAAAGTAGAATAATAAATGAATTCTGCATTTTCCTCTACTTCTAAACCTAAGCACAGTATTTAAAGGATGAGAAAGCATGGAAGAAACTAAATCAAATCTGTATGTTTAATTTATCTTTAATTTTTTGCACACCTAGGTAATTTTTACTGTTATGTAAACTAGTATCAGTATACCTATTATTCATTGCAAGAAAGAATTATTAGTACCTTTTTACACAAGTTTTGTGACATAAACTAGTATAGAGGACACTATTAATGTACATTCTGTTTTTACACGTTTAAAAACCTAAAAAATTAAAATCATTATAATGAAAAACATACAGTGAATATATACATATTTCAATTTGTTGTCAATGTCAACCTGAAAATTGTGTTTTAATGTTATCATGTATACTAGTATCATATATATAAATAAAATTTTCATTTCTTGAGTTACTCTTTCATTTATCAAATCATTCAGTTGGAGAATCGTCCTCAGGAAAGGCTTCAAGGAGTCTTGCACAGCATATCCCTGGCCCAGGTGGCATCGAAGGTGTGAAAGGGGCGGCATCTGGAGTCGTCGGTGAATTAGCACGAGCCAGGTTGGCCCTAGATGAAAGAGGGCAGAAGCTTGGTGATCTGGAAGAAAGAACCGCAGCTATGTTGTCTAGTGCAGATTCGTTTTCTAAACATGCTCATGAGGTATGTCTAGCAGACAAATATTTAAACAAAATAATCTAGGTGAAGCAAGTATGAAAATTGTTTTTTTTTTTTCTTTTAATAGCTATTATATTTCTTCAGGAGAACTTTCATTTATTCTCTGTACAATCAAGTTCCTGATTCTTGCCACCAGAGGGAACCACGACAAGGATATGTCTCAGTAGCCTTTGTTCTCTTACTGAAGTTTATAAATTTTGAAGGAACCTGCTCACCTTCATGCTTTTTGTAAATTTTGTAAATAAAACCAATGGCTTTGCAACTGTTTTTAGAGAATGCAGAAGGCTCAGATGTTACTACTAATTTCTAGAAAAGGAAATCATTTGCTTCTCTTGATTCTTTAGATCTAAATAACTAAAATTGGCAGCCATTTTTATTCAAGTAGACAATACTAAATCTGTCTGTAGACCAATTCATCCAGAGGGCTAATGAGATGGATTTTTACAATGAATTCATCTTGATGAATTCAGGAATCGTGGTGGATCTTAGAAACATACTTTAAGAAGGGACCCCTAGCTGGCCTTCTTACAAATATGCTTTATTGGCCAGCATAATAACACTTAAAAAATTGGATTTAAAGGCCCCTTCGGTAGACTCTACATCTTCATTTTGACACATAGTCTGCCAGTCCTTGATGCTTTCCACTGGGCTGCTGTACACATTGAGTTCCTAGCCTAGGCCTTGAGGACGTTTTTAGTTTGTTACCTGAAGAAACCTTATTAAAATTATTTTTATATTTGAGTAACCAGTCTATCAGCAGTAGCTCTTTAAATCTTTCATTCAAAAGTCATCTTTTCCTTGCTCAAGAATGCTGACATCTGGAATGCATGAAAGAGGTAACTTGACCTGGGAGAGATTTGTCCAGGGCTTCAAAGAGATTTGGAGATGCTTTCACAGTGCTGACACACACCTCAGATACAGGCTCATGACCTTCAATCTAGGTCAAGAATTTTGTTGGCATAACCCTGCATCTGACTGCGATCTCTAATGCATATAACCCTTGAGCTGATTTCAGAATATCCACACTCTAAATATTTAGCCAAGAGCTTTGTCTCAAACTGTTAGCTTTTCCCTTGTACCAAATGTTGTTTGTGAGCCGTATTTAAGAGTCTGTGAAGACAATACATTGAGGTGGTTAAGCTCATGGGTTCTTGTATAAGACTATGTGTGCTGAGATACCAGTTTCACTTTTGTGTTACCTTGGGTAACCCATATGAGCCTCATTTTCTTCCTTTATAAGATGAGGAAAATAATAATCTCTAACCCATAAAGTTGTGAGAACCAAATGAAGTCGTGTCAGGAAAGACTGCTGTGTAGTGCCTGGCTCAAGACTATGGGCTCAGGAAATTTCGGATGGGAGCAAGAGTAGTGTTTCCAACCTCTCATTCCCCATGTTCTTTAGCCTCATTTTTAGTTCAAACCAGAGAACTGAAAATTACCTTATTTGTAAGGTATTACCTTAGGTCACCAAAGAATCTACTGAACCAAAGTTGAATTATGTCACATCTCTAAGAAATAAGAGGACCTTCTAGGCTACAGTTCTTAATGGTTACGGTCTTTTTTTTCCCTCTAAATGGAACAGTTCTTACTGCTTTCTATATAAAATTATTTGAAGTAAGCAACATAGTAACACTGTAGAATCCTTCCGAATGATATATTTTGGAAAAACATGGCAATGATTTATCACATAAATGTTGTCATTCTGGCATTTTTTAAAAATGTTTTTCGTGTTTTCTCCCCTCTAGATGATGTTGAAATACAAAGACAAGAAGTGGTACCAGTTCTGACAGCTAGAAATCCAACTAAGTACAACGTCAGCCAGAAGGAAAAAGAATTTTCCTTTTTTATTTTCTCGATTTCACTTTAGGAAAGTTAACATTAAAGGGATGTTCGTCACTGGATACTGTTCTTTCCTAGCACAATCACGCACTGTTTTCCCTCAGTCATGTGGCTTTAACTGAGGAGGAGTGTCCACAGACACTCAAAGTGGAGTCTATGGTGTGTGCCAGCTCTGAGGTGACGGTTTGGGAACTAAGCAGGTCACGTGTTACAGACGAAGAAACAAAGGGGGATGTCGAGGAGACCTGGCAGGGACTATTCCTGGATCATTCCTGTATTAAACTTGCATATGCCAAAAGAGTTTGTGCTGTCGTATCTGCCTTCAGTGTTTGACCTCTTTGAGGGAGAGGCAATAAGTCAGAGGTCCTGAAGCTGAAATAGTTACGTTTGTCTCACTGACTGAATTATGAACAGCTGTCTTGGACTTTCCCTTCCTTAAACAGACTGGTCATCAGTATCATTAGTGAAAAAGAAACAAACTGTTTGTTACCATATCTTTAGACAGATAAGCTGAATGGTGGGCTTTAAATAATAAAAACATACACATAGTTGACTTGTGTATGGGCTACTCTTGGATTCTTGTTATTGTATATTTGTGTTTAGTCCATATTTTGTCAAAAGCAAAACAAGGTGATACATCACTTTTCATTGAAAAGAAAAGTGTAGAGCATGACTGAACTGCTCATCATTCTGGGAGTTTCCATGTAGTGGCTATACAGTGTGGAAAGTGAGAAAAACCTCCATTGTGGTGAGGAGAATACTTCAATGTCCCTTGTCCTTGTTCTCATTAATTCAGCTAAAGGTGGATTTGACCAAAATAGTTACTGGTTACCTTTGTAGAAATGTTGAAATTGGCTAAATTTTTAATTTTGCTTGAATTTTTATAAAGTGTTTAACCAAATGTACCTTTGCATTATTTAATTAAAATTGCTTAAAAAAATGTTTCTTTATTTCACTAAAATGCTCAGCTCCCTTTTTAAAATGCCCTTTATTTGCTAACAGTTCCAGTACACTCAGGTGATGAGCCAATTAAATCTTAGTGCACATGCTGTCGCATGGAAAATTACAAGCATCTCTTGTCAATAATTATCTATATAAGAGTCTAGTCTGATGACCTACAAAATATTTTCTGTAGAAATATACTATAAATCTGTACATGTCCTTTCAAGGTTTTAAAAAGCCAAAAGGAAAGGAAAATATGTGCATTTTGGTAACTAAATTATTTCTGTATTGGAGTATAATACAAATGAGACCATCAGTGGACAATAAATGATTGGTTCCTAGAAGAGCATTGCAGACAGGAACGAGATGGCTTGGAAGGAAGTAATCTCATAATGCAGGCTCATCTGAGATTATTACTGATTGTTCTTAAGGCAACAAAGGAGGAGCAAAATAGAAGCATTACACTTACTGTTAATGAAATTTAAATATTTTCTTCTATAAAAAATTGCTTAAAACAGTTTTCTTTTTTTCCATAAGAGAGAATCAGAGCACAAATTGATAGCAAACTTGATGGTTGTTTTGCTATCCCATAGGATCATTAAAGGTATATGTACAACACCTTAATTTCGCACAGTCTGTTAGGCGTTTTTTCCTCTTGGTTATTTTCATTAATAAAGCTTTTATGTTTACATTTTTATAATGTGCACTATGGGATACAAAAGTTTACATTAAAATTTAAATATCATTATGGAGGGACTAAATATATGTGATAGAGATAATTGATCAAGCCAAAACATTTCAGAAGTCATTTTCAAAAGTTTCTGAATTTGTAGAAAATACCTACAGATAACATATTTCTGTTTAATGTCAGCAGTATGATGAACATTCAGGAGTTTACAGATGGCTTAATTTGTATCCTGTATTATCTAATAAACCTGTTGTTCCATGATCTGTCACAGGAAGTATTAGGCCCTTTTTAAAGGTACAGTTTTAAGAGTGTCCTCAATTATATCAACAGTTAAAGGATTTGAAGTTGAGAAGCGTTAAGTAAAGTAATAAACTGACGATTCCCCATTTCGTAGAAGGGCATATTAGCTCCAACTGTTTAATTTGCTGTGTTATTTTGTGTTAATTGTACATCAACTTTATTTTTACTGTCATTTTTCCTGTTGTATATAAAATGAGCTAATCCTGTAATTATTTTCAAATAGAGAAGTAGATACATTTATCGGAGATGGATTTTATAAGAAAATGTTAAAATCAATATTTTGAGTTATTTTATTTCATTTTTAAATTAATCTACAGATTATGCACAGCAAACTAGAAACTCACTTAGGATTAGAAGGCTTGAAGTATTTTTGAGAATAGGAAATAGCTTCTCTGAGTTATACTTGATTCAGTCTGTAGATAAGAGACAGTCTGCAGTAATAACTAACCCAGGGAATTTATTGTAATTTGAGAGAGAACATCTCTATTTTTTTTCTTTTTAAGCGCAAAAAGTAACAGTCACCAGCAAGCCAGGATTTCAGGAAAATAAACCAAAAAAAAAAAAAAAAAGTCAAAAATATTAGAAAAGTGAAAGATGTGTGTGTGCTTCCTCCATACCTCCATATCCTCATTTGAGGACATTATTCTTTGTTTCATGTGTCGTTGGCTCTAAAGTCATTGAAGTATTCATTGATTAGCAGTTTGTCAATAGGAAGTTGTTTGCCTATATGTGCCATATATCCAGTTCACTCTTCAAGCTAAAATTCATATGTATTTGCTTAAAAAGTTATTTGAAATCTTACACTCTGACAAATTCTGTGTATTACATCCATTTGAAGTTTTGCATCATCTTAATCCCCTGGGTTTGCATTTCATTTGTACGGAGTGTTTCCAGAAATGGTTATTGATCTGAGCTGTTATTAACTTCTTAATTCAATTTTCTTTATGGATGTGAAAAAATGCTGCTACCTGTCTATGTTATGTGTGGTATATCCCAGTTTAAATACAGTACTTTCTAGTAAAGAAAGAAGCTTTTCTTTTGCTTAGAACTTCTTAATTGTAGGTTTCTCTGAAGTTATTCCTGTAGATTTGTGAGTGTTTTAAACAAGTCTGAAAGTGTTCCACATTTTTAGGTTACAGGGGGTGGTGGGGAGACAGCTGAGGGAATGGAAAACACGTGGTAGACCCCACGGAGTACAAAGTTTTACCCTGAGTTCCATATTCCATATATGTTTTGCTTAAGGCATTTTCTCATATGACATTAGAAAAGCTATATCCAAAGGTAAATTTTTTGTGGCAAAGATTTATTTTACATTTTAACTTTGGGGATTTCATTTATTTGTTTTTGCAAAATAAAGAGCACTGAACTTTAAACTTGAATTTTTTCTGCACTTTTTTAGGTAATGAAAACTTTTTATTATCAGTTAATCCACATTTCTCAGTTAAAATCAAGTGATACATATGTATAAAACATACCAAAATCATGACTATGCTGCTAGCTGCACCTTAAATAATTAAACTGATCATAGTCTTAAAACCTTTAATAGGTCTTTATATAGTTTTCAATTAAAAAAAAATAGTAAGATCATTTGCTGTATGTTTCAGTGTTCTAGGTCTTAAATATTGCAACACTTTCAGATTTGTTTTAAGATCATACAGTAACATGTTATATTTATACATATGGCTAGAGAATATACTTTTAATTTTAAAATAAAATTTTTATAAATGTACTCTTTAATTTTAAAAATGGTGAACTTGTTAAGTTTAAGTCGAAGTACTTAAAAAGTATGTATATTATCCATACAAAAAGTTATGTTTTACGCTTATAATAAGAAATATTGGTATCTCATATCGAGATACAATTAATTTTAAAGAATCATACATTATTCAAACGTCTTCACACATTGACAGGAAGGAAAATCATTACTATGGTTTAAAAAAAACCCTCTATTGAGCATTTTCAAATATTAATTTTACTTTGGGGAAAATGCCCACAACAATAATTGCAAGATCTTTCTCACTAGCTGCAGCTTGCTGTTGGATGCCTACCTTAACTATTGTTTTAAAATATATATATATTTAAAATAGTTTTCCAGGTATTTTCTTCTACCTTTTTTAAAAATAAATTTCCAAAAATGAAAACAGAGTTTATGTATTTTTGTCAATGAAGGTTTTTATTTTGTAGTTTATAGAATTTGTTCCTTATCAGTTTGATACTTGATCAATATTCCTAGACTTTTTAATCTGTATTTACTTTGAAAAAGAGCACTTCTCTATCTTAAGTGTCCTCCTTTTTTTCTTTTCCCTTTTAGAGTGTTTGTTCTCTTGGATTGAAATTTATGCCCATAAGTGAGTTTTTTTCATTTGCAAATGAATGTGAAGATACTGTTTACAGCTTTTGTTAATTACACTTTTCATCACGGATCAATTTCTTGTAAAGTGCTATGGGGATTATTTTTCCTGCGAATATTAGTGATCTTACTGCCACAGGAGTTTTAAATAAGGTTCTGTGGACAGAAAATGGTTGTAACAACAACAACAACAACAAAAATTAAAGGGAAAACTTTAGTTTACCTTTCTCAGCTGAATTAAATGGTTTTAATAACTTCCCAATTATCAGGATTTTCACATGGCTTTCTTCAGTTACTAATACAGTCTTAAATTACTCAGCACAATTCATTTACAAATTGAGTACAGCCCAGGACTACATGTGATTGCTCTTTTTATTGCACTCTTTACATCAGAAAAATCATGAATGTCAGTTTTGCCAGTATTTTGCAATGAGGATCATAGTTATTAAAATTTTTATAGTGTATGAGATGTAAATAAGTCAGTATTCATTTATTGAAGGTTGTTTGGTTCAGGCATTTAAAATGGACATAGGCTAATGGCAATGGAATCCAATTTGTTCGGGAATTTCATTTTTTTAAATATACTTTTGCTAAGTATTTCATGTTGTTTGAACTTTGCTTCAACTGAAGACAATGTGAGGAGTTAAACATAGACTCAACATGTCAGTAGAAAGCAATGCAAAGAGGGTAAATCATGTTTTAAATTTTTTATTTATTTTGTTTTTGTAAATAAACGGTACTGTGATACTTTAGGTGTGACCTCTGCTTAATATGATAGTTAGAACCAGAAAAACATTTCTTTCTAGGTATACTATTGGTTCATTGTAAATGCATCACCAAAACAATATTAAAAAGAGCAAGGATAAGTTTTTCTAACATTGTCCACTTCGGGGGCAAGCATGCTTGGTATAGAGCTCTAGCTTGTGTATACCTTAAACCGTGCCCGCAGGCAGTTTTCAGTTTGCTGCACTTTTTATTTTATTTTTTTTAATTTTGCTCAGTCCAGTAACTATCTCAAAGGTAATTGCTGGAGTATGAATTTTAAATACGGTAAAAAAAAAAATCTCTGTGTACTGTTTCATTTTAAACAAAAACAGAAAAGCACTATTGCTAACACTAAAAAATGTGTTAAACTTTGTAGTTATTTTGCATTCCTGTACTTTACAAAATGTCATCACAGCAAAAGGTTTAAAATTAGGTAATGAAATATTTTTGTAAATAAATACCGATAAGCTGGTATTTTAAAAAAATGTATTATAATGTTTCTGGAAAATGTTCATATATATGTATATGAATGTCTCTTTATGCTGAAGGGCTCTGATTGGGCAAAATAAAATACTCTAATCTCTCCTGAAACTAAACAAGCCCTTTTTTCTGGAAAATCTGTTTTAATTTTTTCTCTGAATTGTGGAATTAATCCATTTGTTAAACCTAAGCAAATGGTAGATAAAATAGATTTCTACATTTGCAAAGATAAAGTTAATCAAGTACTTCAAGTAAGACAAACTGTATTTTTCTTAACTAAGTGAGCTTTTTGGTAAAAGTCGCCTTCCCTTCATGGGGTGAGGGTGCTTGTAGGGGGTGAGAGTTGAGGAGGTAGGTACTTAGCTGTACATGAACACGTCTTGGCCTGTAGTGTGTATGGAATCCCCTGGGCATCTTGTTAAAATACAGATTTGGATTCAGGGCATCTGAGGTGGGGTCGACTACGTCTCTGACAAGCTCCCAGGTAATACAGATGCTGCTGGTCTGTAGAACATAGTTGGAGCAACAAGGCTGTAGATAATTTCCATAACTGGCATTCTGTTAAGTAGTGTCCAACGACTTGTACCAAGAATGGACATCACATTAACGGATCTAGAATAATGTAACTCAAGACCAAACAGGACTTACTTATATCCATTGTATTTCCAAGTAAAGAATATAGTAATTCTCTTGTTAAAGGTTTAGTTTTGCAATCTAATTATACTGCCCACATGGTGGCAGTCGTGCCTCACCTTAATGTCTGAGCCTTTAACCAAAGCTTGGTAGCATGTAACAAGGGAAAACCACAGATGTTGCAAAGATTAATTTTCATTATAATTAATTTTTATCTGGAGAATTATTAAAGTCTTGGATATGGGACAAAATGTCTTCCTAACCTGTCTGTTATGAAGTGGTATAGAACATTTGGTAGAACAATCTGGTTTATTATCAAAACTTTTAGTGTTTTTCCAGAAAATCTAGGTATAAAGTGATAAAAATTTTAGAAACTAAAGACAGGTTGTCTTCATATCTCTGTTAATGGTCTTTTTAAAGAAACTCAATTAGGGTGTGTCCTGTGTAAATGGTACAGTGCCATCCACTGTTTAGATGGAAGGATACTTGTCAATGTAACCCTTCATAGGAATCTGTAGGAAGATTCTGGTTATTTTCCATCACTTTAAAGTTAATATGATTGCTACATCATCATACTTTTGTCAGTTCTTCTTCAAGAAGAAACCTCTCTAAGTCATTTTACTTTTCAAATTTTATCTGTTTAAAATCAATATATTCTATTGACTCAAAACTTACATAAATATTCCAACCCTTAGTTTTAGTCATATTATCTAATTTTATACTATTTTAAGAAGCAAAGCACCATAGCCTTTTATAAGTTTTTTAAGCCAACATAATACACATTTCATTAATAAAAACAAAGTTGCAGATAATACAGAATATGTTGTTACTAGCAAACTAAAAAAATCTCAAGTTCTTCATTTTCATGTCTGTTGCAATTTTCTGCCATCCATGGAAGACCTAAAGTTCCGCTTAACAGATATTGAGGGACAATTAACCAACATCTTTATAATTTCAAAATGAGTGTGTCTTCCCAAACAGAAGACCGTTTTGTGCATCTCTCCCTGACAGAATTTATCTTTGAATCTTCTCTCCTCCTCCCTCCCTCCCCTACCTCCTCCAGTTCAGTTCTGTCCCTAACCCCAGTGCCTGTCACCCCAAATCCCTTTCCTCTTTGGTGTTTCTTTCAACCAAGCACTTTTGCCAATTTAGGGGGAAATACTATAATTCTTTACAGTTTTCAGAGGGTTCCCCCCCTAAATACTGGGTGGATTTGTAAATTTTATAAAAAATAACACTATGTCTATTCCTTGCTGTAACCTCCAGACACTCAATGTGTGTGTGTGTGTGTGTGTGTGTGTGTGTGTGTGTATGTGTATATATATATATATATATGCATGGATATAGAAGAAGACCACATTTTAGAAAATGTTACCACAGATACCATTCATCTAAGCAGGGGTTCTCAAACCTGAGCATCAGAATCTCCCAGAAACCCTGTTAAAACACAGATTGCTGGGCCACATCCCCAGAGTTTCTTAGTAAGTCTGGAGTAGGACCCAAGAATCTGTACTTTTAACAAGTTCCCAGCTGGTACTGGTGCTGGTGTTCCACACACCACACTTTGAAAACCCTGATCTAGAGCAATTCTGTAGAACCAGTTTTCCCTTCATAGCACAGATATTTTGGATGTTTCCTTTATTCTCTAATGAAGCTCCTAGGTAATAATATAACTTGCCTATACCTGTAATTTTTTTAATTGGTATGTCCTAATACACCAGTATGAAATGAATGTCGTTAATAATTTTAAAAATGGATTTCAGTATGTAAATCCCAAGGTTACACATTAGAAGAACAACAGAGCTCCCACAAATTTCCAAAACATGCCCAGTAGGAGTGACCTCCCTCCCCTCCTAGTACTGCCTCCCACCCTTTACCGTGTGAACTGTTGGCCCAGAGCATGAGACCAGCAGTAAGACACATCCTTTTTCATATCTTCACATCCAGGGGGGCTGTTGAGAAAATGTTCATAAATGCTATGCCATAATGTTTATAAGAAAGTCTAGAAAGAAGACTTACATGCTACTTTGGATTTGTCATGTATCTGTATGAAGTCCTCTAGTAAATTCACGTTCCCTTTCATTTAATCCATGCTTTTGAACAGGTCAGAATGGATGAGAGAACAGGACTTTTCTTTGTACATTTGTGTCTGAAACTCACTAATCTTAATAGCTGGTGTGGTGTGGTTCTCCTAACAAAAACTCCTCTTGATAAAATAGTGAATCCATGTATAAGATTCTATTACTTAACCTTACCTTACTAATGGTAAGATGGAATAATATATAACCTCTGAAACTCATTTAGAAGACAAATTAGCCCACAAACACAAGGCTTTATGATCTAAAGAATATCAGTCCCTTGGAAGCTTTGTGAATCAGAAATCTATTTGAGTAGGAAAAAACAAGTAACAGGTCCTGTACAGGATCAGCAAATCAGGGAGTATTAAAAGTGCTAGAATGAAGATAAAACCCAGATACATTGTCTTTAATAAAGTAATTAATGGACATCAGTGAATTTAAAATGTGAATTCCATAACCTGTAGTTTCAACTGAATTTCATCTTTGTGGTCTATTATTTCAGGATGATTTATTGCCAACAATCATCAAGATATAAGATCTTATTAAAATTAATATGTAGTTGTCTTTCAAAATAGAACAACCGTAATCCCGGTGCCTGGCAATTTAAAAATGTTAATTTTTTCTCTCTGGTATAGAAAGTAAATACTTTTCGGTGTTTAGTCATAGTATAGTTGACATTTTTCAAAGGTCAGTGATAGACTCTCTCTAAATAAATAGAAAAGTTGTCTGAATTTAGCGTGTTGCTTTCCTGTTCTTTTACAGAGCAGATTACCTTTAAAAGACTTTGTTTCTAGTTAGCCAGGAAAAGACTGGATCAGGCCAAGGTCCAAGCCCTTTACTTGACTGATTACCACCAGTATGACCCTAAGTTACTTAACCTTTTTTAGACACTTCCCTCAGATATTAAACAGAAATAAAAGCAGTATCAATTTTATAAGAGTGTTTTAAGGATATCATGAAACTCAGCAGAGGGACCCTGCTATAAGGGTGCCCGTTGCACTCTACCCTGAACGACAGCATGGCGTCCAGAGAGCAGGAGCTCTGAGGGAAGACTGCTTTAAATCCCTGCTCCATGATATTCACGTTACTCGACTTCAGCGGGTTATTAACCACTCCGTGCCTCAGTTTCCTTGTCTGCCAAATGGTAGTGATTATTAAGTTAGTACATCTAAAATGCTCAAGACAGTATCTGATTCATACGGCACTTCTTAAGCTAAGATGTCACCGATAGTAACACATACCATTATTGGTGTCACTAACAAAAATGCTGAGAATTATAAAACGCATCCTGATTTTCAAGATGTAAACTGCATGAAAATACATCTAAGAATTGATGAAATGTCGTGGTAAGCACTCAAAATGTTTACCGTTTTTAGGAAAACTAGGAAATGAGAACCCCTCTGCCTACTTTCAACCACATGTAATCCTAGATGAATGACCTTGGAGTGAAGGACAGAACTTCTAAAACTCCTTCTCTTCAGTATTTTCCCAGGCACAGGTCTTGTCAATGTGAAGCTACTGAAGCTAGAATTCACACGGCTCCATCATAGGTAAGGTGGTGTTTCGGGAAGCGTAATACAACATAATGCAACACAATACAATACAACAAGATGAAAATTAACTTTAGAAGAATCTCATTCTTTATTAACTCTCTCAGAAGATGCTAAAAGGAACTCAATTTGTAGCCCCCAAACACACTCATATCCATTCAATCTTTTGAAGTTTTAATTGCCTCATATTCTCTGAGACTTTCAGATGCCAAAACCTTCAGTATGCTCTCTCCCTCTCTTCCCTTAGACTCGGCTCGAAGAATGACCTAAGTCCTCTCTCCCCATCCTGAGTCTCAGGTAAGATGCTCTCCTTTGTCAGTCTGGGCTGCTGGACGCTTGGGGAGCTCTCTCAGTCCCTCTGCCTAGCCATCTGGGCATCTCTGCCATCATGCCGTCGTGAGGGGGCAACTTCTTTGAATTCCACAGGGAAATGGAACCTTAGTCCTCCCGACTCTTAGACCCTCAAACTTTTCAGGGAGTTCCATTACTCCTCTATCCTCCTTGGAGCTGATCCCTGATGGGTGTGTGGCTCAGAGTCCTGTTGTCTTCCTCCACTCCAGCCTGTAGGACTATTGTCCTGTCTGGACAGACAAGAGAAAGTCATTCTGCACGCTTCTTCTTTGGACCAGTCCTCAGCTCTTATGCCCAAGCTGTCATTTACTCAAAGTCTTTATTCTTTTTTTGCCTCAAAGCTAGTGTCTATACCATGAGCTCAAAAATTCCATTTTAGGGTACTTGGGTGGCTCCATTTGTTAACTGTCCCACTTAGGTCATGATCTCGTGGTCTGAGGTCGAGCTCTACTTTGGGCTCCGCACTGAGTGTGGAGCCTCCTTAAGATTCTCTCTCTCTCTCTCTCTCTCTCTCTCTCTCCCTCTCCCTCTCCCTCTCCCTCCCTCTGCTCCTCTCCCTAGCTCGTACTCACTCACTCTCTCTTTCCCTCTCCCTCTGTCCCTCCCGTGGGTATGAGCGTGCTCTGTCTCTCTAAAATAATCAAACAAAACAAACAAAATAAAACAACCTCCTTTCTGTTTTTGCTTCAAAGCTATTATCTGTACTATGAACTCAAAAATTCCATTTTGAAATTCATATACAGACTTTAAAAAAAAAAACCTCAACAGATATTAATTAGACACCAAGACGTGTCAGATTCTGTTTTCAAATATTGGAAATAGAAAAGCAAACAAAACTGAGATGCTGCCCTGGAGTTTACATCCAGTGACAGTGACATTTTCCTTTCTGTCTGTTTTCTCAGTAATGGTCCTGACTTGAGGACAAGGAAGTTGAAAGGCCTTTGCCACCTGAGCAAGTAAAAATAGGAATTTTATATGCGGGGTGAGGAAATATATCATTTAAAACATTGCAACATTATCCCACCATAAATATTCATTAAGCACCTAATCTTCTCCCTTCGTCAACACCCACATCTAACCTGTCACCCATGTGTCCTTATTACCTCACAAATTATTCTCCAACATGGTCTCTTTCTTTCCTCCCTCCTCAGGGGCAGCCTCTGCTTCAGCTTCCTGGTGCTGATTATCCTCCTAACTCCACACCCTTTTAAGGCTCCTCCCTCTCTAGTATGTATCCCAGCTCAAATTAAGCTAAACTTTTCAAAGGCTCCTCTAACCACCTACCGTGAATTGCAATGTTTTAATATGGCAATATGGCTGCTTACCAGTCTAACCAATATATGCCGTAATTCTGGTACCATTTACCATTCCAAACCCATTTCCTGCAACTGCCTCCTGCCCTAACAACACGTGCTGTCACCTCTGTGTACTCTTGCTCGTGCGTCCTTTCTTTCTTAGCCTGGAAAAATCATACTAATCCTTTACGGCCAAGCTGCAATGTCATTTTCTCTTGGAAGACTTCCATGCCCCCAGGAATGATTGATTACTCTCTTCTCTCTGCTACAATAACCATTCCTCATACCACTGGTTGGGTCCTTATCACAATGGGGTCCAGTTACTTGTTCATGCATCTATCTCTTTAGATTAGGAGCTCCTTGAGAAAAGAGACTGTCTTACCCATCTTTGTAACTCCGGTATCTGGCATTCTACCTGTTAAGTAGGAGACGTTAATTAATAAATGGACAAAACTCAAGCACTTATGTATACCTATATACATATATTTATACATATGCATAAGCGTTCATATAAACCCCACATTCACATATATTTTATATATCTCCTATCTTATCTAAGTTTTAGTATGTCTGTACTGCCACAAATGTTTCATCGCTGCTGCTATTTCTTTTGAAATTTCCCTGTAAATATAAAATTGCCTTTATTTCAAATGCACTAATATTCTATTTGAAGGCTTTTATAGTTTTGACAGTTTTGAAACCCTGACTGGCTTCTGACAGCTTATTATTAATTCTATAATACTTGATATTCTGTACTGTGTATATTTAATACTCTGTTTAACTTAAATAAGATTTCCTACATGGTTAATAAGACACAAGTCAAATATGTGAGTCAGAGGCAGGAATCTACACGATGTCTAGTCAAGTGATATGACAATTTGAAGTAAGCAATCAGACACTCATTTTGCTTCACGATCACTAATTCTCAGAGAAGAACATTTAAATTTAGCTTTTTAGATGAAAAATTAGAATAGTATAATAATCCACAGGAGAATCATTTTAGTCTTATTGTATTTTTTTTTCATTAATCTGTGAAGTAGTTTCATGTGGAAACACTCGAGATCTCATTTGAGACTATAGTCTAAAGAAAGGGAGAAATGTAATAAACTAGTAAAAAGTGGGTATCATGTGCTAGGTTAAAAATACCTCCCTTTTAACAAATCACAACTTCCCAAGTGACTAAATTCAGCTCTATTTGCTGGGTTGGCAGTGGGGGGAGGGGGGGTCATAATATAAGGTAACTTTGGCAGACTAGAAAAATTTTCCATAATCCAGGTGTCTGAAAATCTAAGTAGTAACACAGTTCCTTAAGAAATTAATGTTTTGGGGCATGTGACTGACTCAGCCAGAAGAGCACATGACTCTTGATCTCAGGGTTGTGAGTTCGAGCCCCACATTGGGTGGAAGGATTACAAAATAAATAAATAAATAAATAAACTTAAAAAAAAAAAGAAATTCATCTCCCTTTCTCTCTGCCCCTCTCCCACTCATGCTCTTCTTTCTCTCTCTAAAAAATAAACATTAAAAAAAAATTTTTAAAGGGGGCAGGGTTACCTAGGTGGCTCAGTCAGTTAAGCATCCCACTTTAGCTCAGGTCACGATCTCATGGTTCATTGAGTTCAAGCCCCATGTCCGGCTCTGTGCTGACAGCTCAGAGCCTGGAGCCTGCTTCGGATTCTGTGTCTCTGCCCCTCTCCTATTCACACTCTTTCTCTCTCTAAAAAATAAATAAACATTAAAAATTTTTTTAAAAAAAGAAATTCATGCTTTGATGGTTTCTCTCCATACCTAAGACTGACTTGTTATTATGATTATAATTAATACTAACCTAATTTTTTAAACCATAACTTAGATGTCATTACAACTAATTCAAGGAGAACGAAAATCACTCTGCAGCTGTGTAAACGTAGGATTCCAAACCTCACACTCAGAAAAATCTGGTGTCAAAAGAATTCTGAGTAATATGCCCAGAGCCACAGGGCTAGTTGGTGGCAGAGCTAAGATTAGGATTTCTCAGACCCAAACTCCCCGCGGCAGACAAGGCTTTCCAGACCAGCCTCTTCTGGTTCCAATACCCCTTGCTCTTCATGCTAAACTCAATCCACTTCAGCACTCCTGAACCTGCTGTTCCTTCACCCAGAACATTCTTTTCCTGTCTTTTCACAGGGCTGGCCCTTTCTCATCTTTCAGGTCTTGTTTTAAATATCACCTCCCCAAACAGGTTCTTTCTTGAATTCTGTGTCTGAACTTGAGATTCTAAAATAACCTCACCATGCACCGCCCTCCCTCACCTTATCAAGTCAACCCTCTATGAGGGAACCTATTCAATTTCTTCTAACAGCACAGAAGCCCCATGGCTGTGGGAGTTTGGGCTATATTGTTCCTTGCTTCATTCCTAAACCCAGAATGCGGCCATGTACACAAGTCAGTCCTACTTACTGATGAACTTAGATCTCTTTGATTCAGTTTAACTGGGAGAGGGAAGGAGTGTTGGGCTTAGAATTAGAAGAAGAAGCTTTGTGTTCTGAGCAAGTCGCAAATGGTGAGTTGCTGTTCTCACTTTTGGAACAGGGACAACAATGCCTCCTATTACAGGGCTGCTGAGGGGAAAAAAAAGCAAATAATGTGTGTAAAATTGCTTTAAACAGAAACATATCCATAAGTGACCCTGAGCAAACTCGTCTCTATGTCTCAATTTCCCCATCTATAAAATTAAAGGTTTGAATTCATATATAGCTCTAATTGGTCTTCTAGTTATAAAACTTTTGTTTCATTTATGGAAAAATCCTGAAAAACTCTCCCCTTACTTTATGTGTCACCTAAATGGAACCATGACTTTGATAGTATGTTAAAAAGTGATGTCTCCCTTTTCCTATTTTCTTAGCTAATTGGCACTTCTGCTTAACTCCTACATTGAATCAGAAGGTATGCAGACATAAAAGAGGTAAGAATGCATTCAATATGTAGCGAAGAGACGTGAGTGTGTCTTAAACCATATTCAAAATAAGTGCAACTGGTAGGGTAGGTCATCATCCTGTTGGGACTGGCACCAGCCCAATCCAGATCAGAAGCCAGTCATAAACACCTCCAACAGCGGCACCAAGGTTCACAGCCACACTTTCTTCAATGTTCAAATGATAGTAACCCTAAATTTTCCATTTGCCCTGATTATAAGGAATTCAGTCTTTTCTAGAGCTTAGCTTGCCAAATATACCCAAGGGTCTCCTAAAATTGCTTATTTGTCCAAAGATCATGCTTATCTGCCTGCTGCTGCACAAATCACCTGTGTTTCAGGAGTTCGGGTGTTCAGGTGCGCCCCTACCGGCAGAACTCGCCCACTGCAGCTGCCCCGTGAATTCAATATAGGAGAAAATAAAAGCTACCCTGGCATCGATATGAAATTCTAGCCTATTTTATAGGCTGTGTGTAAAATGTGGATTTCACTAAGAATGTGGGAAACTGGAAAGAGTATGTCCCACCCTAATAATAAAAGAAGACACATAATCTACAAAACCATAACTTTTCTTGAACCCATCAAAGCTAAGGTTATAGGGCAACCAACTAGTCTGAAATCTGAGTAAACACAGTAACTTTCAAGGAGAGACAAGAGTCAGACCCCAACTTTCCTGGGGCAGAATGTGGAAGAAAGATAGGGCTGACATGCATGTGGGCAAGAAGTGTGGAAGGGTCACCAAATCCTGATCAGGGCATAGATGAAAACCCACTGCATCTGGGAAAAGGAAACAGAAAAAGCAAGAAATCACTTTGGGCCATTTGGTGTTCTCTATAGCTGCAGGAGAAGCAGGGTCACTAGGAAATTTTTTACCCCAGACACTTAGAGACACAAAGCCTACCAAATACTGAGGTTGAACCAGTACAAGAGAGAATAACAACCACTCCCGCAACACCACCATCAAGTAAAAACTAACAGCGGTCCACTACTGGGAGAGAAGCAAGAACATGGAGAGAAACACTCATCTGATGAAGACTTGGAAGCAACTGTTATACAAATGCTCCAACAGATAGTCATGAACACTCTTAAAACTAAAAGAAAGTTTAAAAAGTTCAACAAAAAGATATAAAGCATAAAAAACTGACAGTTAAGGAACTAAAGAATTTAACAGCAGAAAACTCATCGGGATGAATAGGAGAGAATTATAATAATAAAAGAAAGAATCAATGAAGTTGGACATAGAGCAATAGAAATAATCCAGGACAGTTGGTAAGTGCATTTGTGGTGAACATAGCATAATGCATAAACCTGTGAAATCACTTAGGTGTATACCTGAAACTAATGTAACATTGTGTGACAACTCTACTAAAATTTTCACAAGTAATACATTTTTTAAAGTAGAAGTAATCCAATTTTTACAATAAAGATTTCAGTCTAGATTTCAATATCTCAGAAAAATATCTTTCAGGACTGAACATGAAATAAAAAACATTTTCAAATGTTTCAAATGAAGTGTGGCATTTCAAGTAACTATAGCATATACCAGAAGGTCTCCTCTCAAAGAATTGCTGAAGGTAAAGGAAAATAAGGCAGAAGAAAACCTGGAACATCAGGAATAAAAGAAGAGCAATAGAAATGTAAATATTTGGGCAAATATGATAGACTATTCTTCTCTCCTATTGTGTTCTTTAAAATATGGTTGATGGTTGAAAATAGAAATTATAACATTTCCTAAGAGTTGTGTCAACAGAGGTAGATATAATATATAAAACAATGATAACATGAATGGAAAGAAAAAAGATCTATAGGTGGTAATATTTCTACATTACACTTGAAATGGTAAAATATTAATTCTAGTATGTTGATAAAAGTAAGGTATGTATATTGTAATTCCTAGAGCTATGACTAAATACAAAGAAACAATAGTCAAAGTCACAATACATAAAACAGAATACTAAAGTTTGTTTAAAATATCCCCAAAAAGGCAGCAAAGACAACAGGGAAGGAAAAACTTGGTAAACAAATAAAAACAATTAATAAAACAACTGTCCTAAATCCAAACATATCAATAATTACATTAAATGTAAATGGTCTAAAAAAGTAAAATAGATATAAATAGTCTAACCACCATTTAGAGAAAATTTAGAGAGAAACTGTCAGAACGGATAAAAACATGACTCAACAACATGTTCATAAGACACGTCAAATTAATGATAAGGTAAGTTTAAAAGTAAAACATGAGTCAAAAAGAAAAACAGAATGACTATATTAATATCAGATAAAATAGGTTTCAAAGCAGAAAAAAATCATTAAGGGTTAAGAGGGACATTCCATAATCATAAAAGAGTGGATTCTCCAATAAGACATCATAATCCTAAATGGACATGCACCTAACAACAGAGCTTCAAAATGCATAAAAAAAAAAACTGACAAAACTGAAAGAAGAAATAGATATATCTATAATGATTATTGGACACTTCAACATGCTTGTCTCAGTAATAGAACTAATAGAAAATCAGCAACAAAGTAGAAGAATGAAAAATACCATTAATGACCTGGATTTAACCGACATTTGTAGAGCACTCTACCCAGTAACAGCAAAATACATATTCTCCTCAAGAGTGTATGGAACATTCGTTAAGATAGACTATATCCTTGATTTTAAAACAAATCCTAATAAATTTGAAAGAACTGAACTTATTCAAAATGTGTTCCCTAACCCTAATGTAATTAGACTAGAAATCAATTAGAGCAAGATACAAGAAAAATCTCCAAACCTTTGGAAAGTAAACCACACACTGATTCCAAAACCAATGATATTAAAAGAAAACTATAGACAATTATCTCTCATGAACACAGACACAAAAGTTCAAAGGGTATAAAGAACAATCCGGCAGCTGTTTTCAATGTTCCCTGAAGGACCAGAAACTCATCAAAGAAGAGGTCATTTGTGTGGGCAATCCACTGTTTCCACTTACAGAAGAAAGAAAACTGAAGTAGATCCCCATACTTCCATCTACGCTGTCTCCCTTAATCTCACTTAATCGGGGGAATGTCCAAGAGGACCACAGAAGATTGCCACTTAATTTAAAACCTAGAAGAAAATGGACAGTGAAGAGACTATTTCTGAGAAATGCAGTCTTGTTCAATACAGATCTTTTTACTTGAGGAAATCACCAGTCTGAGGAGTAATGAGTGAACTTACCTGTATCCTTGATCATCTGCCCTGTCAGTGCTTTTCATCTCTGGGCAGCTTTAAGCAAAGATAGTGGTGAAGGCTTTAGGATTATGCCATAACGGTTAATATTTATTCAGTACTTATTATGTGCCAAGCAGTGGGCTAAGCACTTCAAATACACAATTTTACTTAATTGTTCACAATAACACCGCAGGATAGGTAATATGAGTATTCCCATCTCAGAGACAAAGAAACTGAGGCTCAGAATATTTAAGTCAGAAAGGTGTTGACTTATAAATTATTTCCTTCCATAGACTCTAGAACTGGAATTGGTGAGTAAAATAGACAAGTGAAACTTTTTTAAGATTCAAATATATTCTGCCTTTATTGTTCTGAGTAAGGGTGCCAATGTAAATTGTATAAACTCCCACCGCCAGTGGGGGGGAAAAATGTGCCTATCTCTCTCGTGATATTCTCATCCAGGCTACTTATTAGGGTTAAAAACTTAGTTTCCAGTTTGATGTGCCAGAAATGGCACTTCGTTGTTGCTTTAGTTTGTTTTCTGTTAAAATTAGTTAAAATATACATTTAAAGTTTTTGGTAAATGGCAATTTACATGTTTTCATTGAAAAATTATTTCTTTCCTTTGATATTTCTCTTTATTAAGTTTCTCTTCCTTTTTTTGTTTTTAAACAAAAAAGATGCCCGTTATAAAAATTAAAAATAACAAAGAAAGGTGTCTACTCCAGATCCTCCAGTAGCTTAACTCTGAGAGCCACTAATTGTTTTCTTGTCCAGCCCCCCAAAACTAAATGACACCCTTTACTATTTGCTTTAATGAGATGAAATTCTGACTACCCTTACAAATCTTAGTTAACAAAGACACAATTCTTCTTTCGTCCTCAGACTGTCTATAGCTTTTGTCTGAATCAAGAGGAAAATTCAGCTTCTTTTCATGGCTCTTTTTCCAAGGGTGGTCATTTCTGTTCATTGGCAACAAACAAATTACTATGGACTTAGCTTAAGGACTAAAGTTGCATTCAGTATGACTTTTGATCAGTAAATAAATGTTTCAAGCATTATGATGTCTTTGGCATGGACCACGAGACCAGGGTTCCAAAAGAAAATAGAGTTTCAAACCAAAACAGGACAAAATTTAAAAATAAATAAACCTCACTGAAACTTGCCTCTGACCACTGTTTTGGGACATCCCCAGGTCTCTGTAAAATGGACTCTTCCTCTCCCGGGTTATCTCTTGAACTACCCAGTGGTATCTCAAAAGCAAGTCACGAGACTTCCTTCCAGCACCTGTTATTTTCTTTCCTTCCAACTTGGGTCAATTTGATAGCACGTGGAACCAACTGTCCAAAAACTGCACCGTAGGCCCCAATGGTAGCGCCCCCTAGAGTCTGTACAGGGGTCTGCTTCTCGCTCTGCCTCTTTTGCACAAGATGCTGGAATGAGGCTACATACTGCCTGCAGGTGCCCCAAAGTCTTACAGAATTTGTAGTAGCAATGGCTCCTTTCTTTTCTATTCTCAACCCTGGAGCGCAGGTTCAGACACAGTCCCGTGGGTTTGGGAGAAGGCCATTCCTTGAATTTGACATCTCACTGGCCTGCTTGCCTTCTCTCAACACGCCCTTCCCTTCCTCTGGGGAAATCTTCTTCTTCTTGCCTGTTATCCACCTGCGCCAGAGTTTCACCATCAACTGTTTGGCAGGAGGCTCATGCTTTGTTTTGAAGCTACCCTACATAAGAGCGTACGTCGTGACGCTTTCCTTGGGGTCTGAGACCCAGAATGGAGAGAGAAGGTCCCGGCTGCCTCACTATGTGCGTGAGAAGGGAAGAGACAGGTTATCCGAGTGGGCCAGTCATCTTTCCCTTCAAGCAGTCTTTCTCTGAAAGGCACATGACTACAGCTTGTGTCTTCCCGCCAAGAATCTCCTGGTAGAGCGCACCGCGGAGAAAGACCCCTGGGCGTCTGCAAGACACTGAAGCCTGGTCACTCGGCGGGTCCTGTTCCTAGTTCCGGCACTTAATTCCCCGACAGCTGGGAGAAAACTCTGTCCCGGTGGCTTCCACACTGCTCGTCCTGTGCATTCTGGGACGCAGCGTGTGCGGGTCAGGATGCTGTGCACTCCCGCTCTGCTTCAGGCCTCATGACTGTGGGCTGGGAGTAAACCTCCCCCAGACCTGCACTCGTGTTCCAACTCCCCAGCTGTGACAACAGCTTAACTACCCTGCCATGCCGACTGGGAAAAATCCAAGAGCAATAGTGATCAGCTTTACCTGTCAGCTTTGAAGATAAACAAGAAATCATATTCCAGTCCCAATATTCAGATCAATTACTACTATGTTTCCCTGGGCTCAGACATCATAAATTCAGTGGATCATAGCAATTCCCCTGGAACCACCTGGGGTCCCCTTGCCTTCCCCGGGTCTGGCCGTGGAGCCATGTGTCTTCAAACACAGCCGGGAGTCCTGCTCTCCTAATTCTGCCCGCCTGGCAGGGGTCACTCTGACTTTGACCTTAAGCGTGTCTTCTGATCAGACCTCCCTTTCTCGCTTCGGTCACTCCGGTCTTAATGTCTTGTATGGGTCCCGTTTCAATTTCACTTTCCCAAATGAATGGCTATGGTTTGAATTATATGTGTATGTTTAGCTTCCTCTGCACAATTACCTCTTCAGTGCCTCTTCTTTCATGCTTCCCTGAGCCCATTACTCATCCTCCAACCTCTGTCCTGCCAGCAGCCCTGATAGCGCCCCTTCCCCCCTTCTAAGCTCATTTCAGAACATTCCAGAAGCTTTTTCGGAGACAAGTTACTCCTGTATGGCTCGTTCTTCCTTTCTTTCTTTCTTTCTTCTTTCTTTCTTTCTTTCTTTCTTTCTCTTTTCTTTCCTGTCTTTACAAATCCCTTCCAACTTCCACATTTGGAACAGAGTAGAGAAACCAACTTACCTTCATTACGTGCCAGGTGTGTTCCAAGGTCCCCCTTTAGTGCTCTAGACTATTCTCCAAGAAATAAATCATTGAACACACGAGGAGGCTTCAGCTTTAAGAAAAGAGATTTAGTAACTTGTCCAGGGTTGTAGAGCCGAGGACAAGATGCAGATTTGGGCACAGAACCTACAGGATTCCAAAATTCCGCTAGTCTTTCCTTCATGTGACGCTGCCTCCATAACATTTCTTTCTAGTCACAAAACTGAAGTTTACATAAAAGCGTCCAAACACACTGATGTGTTCAAATTCTACTGGTTGTCCTCTAGAAGACTCGGTGCAGTGTTTCAAACCACACATAGGCGATCCCTTGATGGACAATTTCTTAAAGTCTAGAATTCCAGAACTGGAAAGCACCTGAGAGAGTATGGAATCTCCCTGTATGTGAGGAACCCACAGCCCTTGGAGGCTGCATGTCCTGTCCGTGAGCTCCTGCAGGGAACTTCCTTCAGTGGCCCCATGCCTGGAGTGAGTGGAGCCAGTGGTCTGTCTTCCCAAGACGCTCTCAGGGCGAATCTGTCACTCCAGCATTTTGCCTCTGTTGCCACATGATGACAGAGCCAGACCTCCATCGTCGCCAGGGTTCTTTGTCCATGCTTCTTCCCCCATTCCTGTCACAGGTACCCCCGTCCCCAAGCACATACCTTCCCAAGCCTTTCCTCGTGTCCCCTAAAAGTCAGTCTTTAGCAGATGTCCCTACTCTTCCAAGTGTTCAGAACATTCACTTTGTTGCCCTAACTCTCTCTGTCCTGATGACACTTCTCACTGCAGATCTCTAAGCAGAAGCTACGTTTCCCCCTCCTGTTCCAAGCCCCTACGGGTCTAGAAATGGAGCAGCCATCCTGCTTGCTCTCCTTCCTTAATAAGAAACAATTAGAGCGTTTCTGCATTATCCCACACAAACTTTACCAGCCTACAGGCATCTCGTTCAGATTCCCTGCCATCCCGTGTCTCGATAGGAGAATTCAGGGGCCACCCTCCCCATCTTGTGCCCTGTATTTCATCACTTCCCCATCCTCAAGGATTTGCCTCCAATTTCCCCCTCCCCTCCCTGTATCAATTTGTCTCTTGCTTCTGGATCATTATCATCAGCACGTAAACCTACTCTAGTATCTCTCACATCTGAAACAGACACTCCTTGACCCCCATGTCACACCTTTCCAGTTACGTCCCCAATAATCAGCAAAGTGATCAGTTATCTGTACTCAGTCTCCTCACCTCATTTGTCTTTAACTCTCCTTGGTCAAGCTTCTCTCATTAAAAGTTGCCTAATCCTGCCAGGGTCACAGTGACTTCCATGTGCCAAATCCAATGGAGTCTTCTCTGCTCTCAGCAACATTCCATGTACTTTCTTCTCTTGGCTTCTGGAACACTGCTCTCTCCCGACTTCCCTTCTTCTACAAAGTACACTTTTCCTCAGTTTCCTTTGTTAGTTCCCTCTCTCCGATGAGACAGAGGACACCTTCCCCACTCACAATCCCTCCCTAAGTGATCTCGTTTAGGTCCCATGGCTTGAATCCCATGACTCCAAAGTTTGTGTCTTCAGCCAAGATCTCTCCGTGAACAACAGAATCACATATGGAATCATCCATTTGACATCACAAAGTTAACATGTTCAGAACAGAACTTTTATATTTTGGAACTAGGTTCAGGTGGTGGCTGTACAACATTGGATGTACTGTAAGTCCCTAAATTGTTGACTTTGAAAGGGTTAATTTTATGTGGTGGGGATTTGACCTCAATTTAAAAAACTCAGAAGGCCCGCAACTTTTCATTTCATTCTACACCAAAACTTAGTCCTCCCCAGAATTCCCTGTCTTCATAAACGCACCCCTCCCTTCTTCACCTTCCCACTCCCCTGACATCCAAATAATCAGCAAATATTGTCACTTCTACCTCCAAAGTTTTTCTCTAACTAGTTTACTTCTTTCCATCTCCCCTGAGGCCACCCTCACGGGAACCTCAACCACCTGTCCCTACAATTATGATTAGTCTCCCTGCCTCTACTCTTGCATCTCTATAGTGCTTTCTCCATATAGCCATCAACTTGATGTCCTAAACCTGTAGATCAAACTATAATACACCCTCATTAAAGCATCTAATGGATTCTCATAATACCCGAAGAAGAAGAAGAAGAAG
Source organism: Panthera uncia (assembly GCF_023721935.1). Lineage (NCBI taxonomy): Eukaryota > Metazoa > Chordata > Mammalia > Carnivora > Felidae > Panthera > Panthera uncia. The sequence continues at coordinate 101,073,286 of NW_026057580.1, forward strand.
AAGAAGAAGAAGAAGAAGAAGAAGGGAAGCCTGCAAGACTCTCCATGAAGACCCCGTTCTGGATTGGAGACTGCCTACTTTTCATTGGGTCCTCACATGGCAGAAGGGGCTAGGGATCGATGTAGAGTCTCTTTTGTAAGGCACTAATCCCATTCATGAGGCTCCACCCTCATGACCGAAGCGCCTCCCAAAGGCCCCACCTCCCAATACCATCACATTGGCCATTAGGATTTTAACACGAATTTTGTGGGAACACAAACATTCAGACCACAGCAGTAAACTATTGAAGCAGGGACTTCATCCATCTTATGTAGACCCATATCTCCAGTAACTCAAAAGTCCCAGACACATAGTAGGTGCTAAATAAATTGTGTTAAATTGGGTTTTCAGCCACTAAGATTGTCGGTGGTTTGTCAGCAGAACAGGAATGAACTGCTGCTACCATTAAGTAAAGTAACCTGTGACACTACTAAAATAAAAAAACGTAATACCCCTCCAAGTAGAAATACCACTCTTTGGAATCTATCCTGGGGAAACAAAAGCACCTGTGTATGGATATATGAACAGGCATATTGATTACAGTATTTAAACAGTATTTGTTGCAGGATTAAAAAACAAAACAAAACAAAACCCCCAGGAATAGAGGCCCATCACTAGAGAAATAGAGAATGTATTAGAATATGTTGAAAAGGATGAGAGTTTTACCATTTTTCTTAGAGGGATTTCTACAAAGTAAAAAGAGAAAGGAGAGGTACAGACACGATTGTGTTTTTAATAAAGCAAACAAAGAGACGAAAGGCTGTCAAATATATGAATGCATACCATATTTCCTTAAGGCTAGGATCGCAAGACCTGTCACAATTTCCAGAAATGTTAAAACATGGAAAAGCTTTGCCACTCAGATCTGATGCCATACGGCTTGTGCACGTGGCACATAGCTGAGTGAAAGCGGAAAGAAACCCAACAGTTTGTTGATGCAGCCCGGAGGCCTTGTGTTTGGAGGAAAGGGTGAGGAAAGGGGTAGGTAGGCATGCACACAAAAAAAAATCAAATCAGATCAAATTAAAAAAGGACACATAACATTCCATTTATATAAAATATGTATGTTCACAAAGAAACTAACTTGTAGGAATGCCCATGAAAAGTTGTCACAGAAAAGAAGCAAACACCAGAGAGTGATGAACACAGTAGGACTCTATTTTGGCAAAAACCCAGATCTGCCGGTCCTCGCAGGTCTAAGGGCATGGGGAAGGGGGCAGAGACCTCAGACTGGAAGTGATTGTTCTTCGTATTGTTCCACTTGCGGCAAGTGTGATTATTTTGTTTTTTAAAACTACACAGAATGAAAAGGGACAAAAATCGAGGGGGAAACGTACGTCATGTCGCCGTACAGCTAAAACTAAAGGTGGGGCTTTCCTTTACATTTCGAGCATCCTTGTTAATAACCACCATCATCATCTCTGGGTCACCAGAAGGGAGCAGGTGACCTTCTGGTTCCTCCAAGGTGGATTACAAAATTTAGCCAAGCAGTTGGACGGTTGGGGTGTCTTAGTCTATTCTCAACACTCTTATTACCAGAACTACTTAGTTCATACATGTAAAAAACATTTAAAAACGTTTTTTGCATTGATTATGCAAAAATTAAAGGCCTTATGTCTATCTTAACACTGAAAAAAATGAATGTCATGTTACCATTAAGCAGAGATAAAGTAAAGCTAAATCTGTCTCCAAGTGTAACTTAACCCCCCCCCCCCCAACCCTTGAAAGGTAACTAAAACACCACCAGAACTAAGGGCTAGAGTGGAGATGATGTGGGTCTGAATCTTAGTCGTAGGTCTAGCAATGCATGCCCAGGAACAAATCATTCCCTCTTTCTCTTTTTTTAAGTCTATTTATTTATTTTGAGAGAGAGTGAGAGAGCACGCAAGCAGGGGAGGGGCAGAGAGGGGAGAGACAGGGGGAGAGAGAGGGGGAGATCCCAAGCAGGCTCTGCACTGTCCGTGCACAGCCTGATGCGGGGCTCGAACTCACAAACCTTGAGATCATGACCTGAGTTGAAGTCAGACGCTCAACCTACGAGCCACCCCCGGGGGGGGGGGGGGGGGGGGGGGCAAATCATTCTGGATGATTTGTTCTGGATCTTCTTCTGGATGCCAGTTTGTTCATTTGTAAAAGGAGGATGAAAATCCTAATTCCACTGATTTTCCAGAATTGTTATAAAAACCAAATGAGAAAAGCATGTGTGAAAGCATCTAGTTTGTCTGCCACGTGAGAGTTTTTGCTAGACTCCAAGGGTCTTATTAAAGATACAGTAGAGGGGTGCCTAGGTGGCTCAGTTGGTAAACGACCGACTTCAGCTCAGGTCGTGATCTCAGGTTCATGAGTTCGAGCCCCACATCGTGTTCTGTGCTGACAGCTCAGAGCCTGGAGCCTGCTTCGGATTCTGTGTCTCCCTCTCTCTCAGCTCCTCCCCTGCTCACACTCTGTCTCCCTCTCAAAAATAAATAAACATTAAAAAAAAATTAAAGATATAGTAGAAAGAGAAAAGGAGTCAGAATCAGAGATCAAGGGTTCTCTGTCACTGTCCAGCTGGGAGACTATCACCATTCCAGGTCACCAGTCCCGGGCCTAATTTTTCTAAATTCATTAATACGCATTTCTTTTTGGGAAAAGAGAAATTCCCCAATCCTTCAACTATCCCCATAAAGCTAAATGTTATTTGAATTCAATGCACTTCATGCACATTGAGGCACCAAAACTGTTTCTTTAGCACCAAATGATAATGGAAAAGTATTTCACTAAAGTCCAGATAACAAATGAAGACAAATGTTTTCTCTAATCCTCTTTCTATAAAAGTACACAATCTTCATTTATCTTCAGGGATGACGTCCGTCCCTTTAAGAATAGTTCCTTTAGGAGATGCATTTCATTGTCTGAGCCTCTTGACAATTCTTACATCTTCTACCGTGAACTGTTGAGCCCTCCAATGTCTTGTGGAGTCTCGGTTCTGCTGACGTCCTGCGTCCCGCCTGCTGATTGATGGGGCTTCTTCCTAATGGAGCTGCCAGAGAGCAAATTGCACAAATTGTTCTTTGCCCCTCGTATGACTATAGTCCCACCCAATTCTTGTCACATACTGTATCTCACTTCTGCTCAATAGCATGCATGATTTCTTTTGTTATTAATAGTGTGTTTTTAAATGAATTTAAAGTACCATTGCATTCAAGCTAACTTTTCAGCTTTTTGTTTTTAACTGATTCAATATCTTTCTCGACACAGGATTCCCTATATCACTCAGCTGCCCCAAATATCCAGTGGTTTCGATCAGATGCCTCTTTTTTTCTTTAAGTTTATTTATTTTGAGAGAGAGAGAGGGAGGAAGAGAGAGAGCATGAGTGGGGGAGGTGCAGAGAGAGAGGGAGAGAGAGAGAGAGAGAGAGAGAGAGAGAGAATCCCAAGCAGGCTCCAAGCTGGCAGCACAGAGCCCCATGCAGGGCTCGAACCCACGAACCGCGAGATCGTGACCTGGCTGAAGTCGGACGCTTAACCGACTGCGCCACCCAGGCGCCCCGAGGTAGGCTATTTTATTTACATTTCATAAGAAAACAAAAGGACGCTTATATTTAGAGTAATTCTGGGATTTGAAAACATTTTTCTTTTTTGTGAAGTACACTGTATCCCCACTGTGGGGCTCAAACTCAAGATCCCGAGATCAAGAATCACACGCTCCGCTGAGTGAGCCAGGTGCCCCTGATTCTAGGACTTAAGCCGAAGTCTCTCTGACTCCTAAATCCATATTTTTTAGACTCGCTCGATGCTACCTCCACAACTCGCTAAACAAGCCCTTGTAGAATGAGGCCAAATCTTTCCATTCATTTTGACCTCCGAGTCTTACAAAGAGAATCGCTTCTAAAGCTTGATGAATAACAATCACCGGGAAAGTTTTTCAAAGTCTGAGTCATTCAGCTCTAACCTTCAGAGCTGCAGAGTCTCTATGGTGCGGTTCAGGAATCTGCCTTTCATGGTTTCCAGGTGAGTCTAGTAGGTCAAACCACAGGCCCCGGTATTTGGGAATAAGGGCCTTAGGTTAAGCCAGTGGCTCTCAAATGTTAGCCTACCTCCGAATCACTGGGAAGGCATGTTAAAACACAGACCGCTGGGCCCCATCCCCAGTGTTTTCTAACTCAGTAGATTGGGGCTAGAGTCCAGCCATCTACATTTCGAACAAGTTCCCAGGTGGTGCTTCTGCGGCTGGCACAGGGACCACACTCTGAGCACTACAGGGTTCCGCTGTTCTTGCTTTGAATAGTCTCCTTTGTACCTTCCTCTAGTCCAAATTTCCACCTGTTCTTCAAAGCCACCTTCTTCACAACACCTGTCTGCTTCAGTGCTTAGCCTCCTTCTTCTGCTTGCGGGGTCAGCTGGCTTCGCAGGTCCTGGCAGACTCCGCTGAACTCTGGGATAAGAAAAGAACATTCTTCGTCTCTGTTCTTTCCCGTAGCGGTAGGACTTCCCACCCCCTTTTGAAACAGCCCAACAGAAAAAAATAAAATAAAAAGAAGTAAATAAAAATAAAAAGCCCAATAGATGTGTTTAAGGGTTGCCGAGGATGTCCCCTTGTGCACCTGCTCTGAGCCACTGGCCACACCCCTCCTGGCCTTCCCCTCCCCTCCCCCATTCATGGGCTCCAGTTCCCTTTGAGGACGTTTACTGAGGCGACTCCCCTGAGAAGCTGCCCACGGAAGGCTCAGGGAGCTGCTGGGAAGTTATTAGAGTTCCTGCAGCTGCCCTCGCAGGCCTGCCCCACCTGCCGGCCACACCTTACACTTGGTACTTCTCAGAAGTTTGGATAAGACTGCCCTCAGCTGTCCTCCCATCCTTTCATCCCCTTGCTCTGCCCCAGGCCCCTTGCCCCGGGCCCCAGCTGTGAATGCCAGTCACCATCACTTTTGTAACAGAAAGTTGTGTAGACTGACCCCAGCCCCCGAGTTCTTAGGCTGTGACTGATGCTTCTCTCGGGATGAGTTCACTCTTACAAGGCACCTGGTCCCTCTTGCTAAAAGAACCCCCCTCCCCCTAAAGCTGCACCACTCACCCTCCCAAACATGCCTAGAGGGCAAGTCTGGAGTTTAGGATGGAGGGCAGCTGAAATTCGTGGTGGGATTCAAGCCACAGGTTTAATACTTACTAGCATTTTATAACAAAGAAAAAACTCCTTGAAGTCAGGGATTATTCCTTAAAGTGTAAATGTTTTGCTACTTCTGTTTGGCCCACAATGCCTAGAACAGTGTTAAAATACATGCGGTCACCTCTTACATCCCTGACATATGCAAAGCAACCTCGCCCAGCACCTGCCTCGCCTGTCCCTCCTCCCTGCCCAAAACACCCTGTGCATTTCTACCCCTTCTCTTCCCAGGCCCGCTCAAATGCTGTTCCTTTACGAACTTGTCCCCTTCCCCACTCCACTCACTATAGTTTTCCCTTGCTCATTGGTAGTGAATTTCTCTTTCTAACACCCAGAATTGCCAGAGGGGAGTTTAGGTGCCTCTTCTGGCACTTGGAGCCCACCCACTCCAATCAACCATCCCCATCCCCCACCAGCTATCACCCCCTAAGGCCCCAACTGGGAGCAGGCCTCACCTGTGCTGCCGCCTCCCTGTCCCTCCACCTGAGGAAGGCAGCTCAAGGCTGGTCAGCTCAGGGACACCTCTGCCCCTCCTCTCCAGTCCTCCTGGACTGAGCCTGGATCCCAGAGACTCCAGAGTGTGGTTGGAGGATGGAAAACCAGGAGGACTGCTCTCACTTTACCATTACATCAGGAACTCTCTCTGGCTCCCCCGGCATGTTGGCAGCCCGCAGGGACAGAGCTTTCACTCTGGATCGGATAGATATTTTGCCATGCATACATTCTGTAGACCCTTCTTTGGTCCTGTGACTACTGAGACTAATTTCTCTTCCACCAGGACCCCAAAGCCCTCAAACCCAGGTTCAGCTCTACCAGCTTTGTGTTCCTCACCACTGGCTTCAAAAGCACTTTTATGACGTCCATTTCATTTCATAATCAAGGAAATTGGAAATAGTTTTGCACCAATCTTACCAGATTCTCCGTGCGTATACCTACGACACATCCATAGACATTTATGTCTACGGATATCCAATAGCCGAGGGTTCAGTGCCTTGGTTATTTGTAGTAGCGGGAGACAGAATAGGGTCATTCTTTTTTTCAAATAGAATTCGATTTTCTTAGCCTGTGAACGTCCCTACATCATCCTTCTTGGCACAACTGTTCCCATTTTGTTCCCGGGCTAGTAATCGTATCCAGTCATTAGAATTACGTTGTAGACTTTTCTGTCGCCTTTCCTGCCTGATTATCAAGCTTGGTTTTCTCTTCAGATTGTAGATCTCTGTTTGTACTGTAACCATCTTCACTTCGGCTCCATTATTCACACTCATCCTGTTTTGGCCTCTGAACTTGTACCCTAACACTTACCAAAAAAAGCATAAAAAGACACCCAGGAGTTTCTTTGTTTTTCTTTACCTTCTTTTCACTTGTCTGTATCAGAGATGGGAAGAATGACCATGGATCTCTCACAAAGCGGACTAGAAATTCCGAGACTGTGAATTCCGGCTATGGCTCTGCCATTCACGTATTTATGACCCCAGGGGATTTACTGAAGCTTTTTCTCTGGTCTATGACATACTTGTCAAATCATGTAGGATTTATGATCAATGTCATGTGTGATCTATGATCTATGCTGAAAACGAAATACGGGCTCATCTCTTTAGCCGGATATAATTATTAGCAAATTCATTCATTACAGGAGTAATTTCCAAACCCTACAGATCTACAGAATCGCCTTTTTGACTTAAAAAAACAAAAACAAAACACAGATCACTGAGGTCCATCCAATCCTGTGCATCTGATTTTTAAGTAATTCGTTGATATGGAGGCAGGCTCGAAGAACCCTAGAATGCAGTCCAGGCTTCCAAACTGCTTCTGCAGTGGGGACTCATTTTGGAGAAACTGGTTCAAAATTTTAGTCCTCCTGCCTAATTTATCAGTAACGAATGAAAGATGACCATGTTTGAATGATTGCAGACGTGCCAAATGTTGAACCCGTGCTGTTCACAGCAAGATCGAAGCTGTCAGGATGCTCATGCACATTTTCGTGGAACCAGACACGGGAGTGTACTTAAACCAATTAAAGATTAGTCTTTACTTCAAATAAAAAAAATAAGTAAATGGCAAGAGGAGGATGGAGTCAGTGTTTCCCACTGCATAAGCTTCTGTTGTATATTGCAACAATATACAATATTCAATATATTGACTTCAATATATTGACTTAAATATATTGAATATTGTATATTGTTGCCTATTGGATTAAGGGACATTCAGCCTCATTATTACACCACCCAAAAGGAGAGTCTTTAAAGAAGAATCTCAGATGTGGAAATGTGCATTTTGGGATTAAGATAAAATGAGTCTCCTCAGCAAATTTGCCACCTCTTGGATAACTTTATCACCCCAAAAGCAAAATTTTTCCTCAAAAAGATGTGTTAAATTTTTAGACCAAAAAGTATTCCATTCTCCCCAATCCTACCCTTTTGTATACATTCTTTTTCCGCCATTTCAAAATCATACTCTGAGTTAGTGGCTTAAAAGGCATTAGGATTTGTATCTCTTCTAATACAATAGACTCTCGTGGGTTGTAAAGAATACTTATGACACATAAGTCAAGCCAAGTCAAGTCTCTTAATTTGCCTAACCCACTCTCCCCCTCCTCGTCCAATTCCAAATCAAGGACTTCTCTTGCAGAAGCTGTGCTCTTCTTCTAACTTTATCAGTTAAAACTGGGACTTCCTCTCTCTCTTGGCCCACGGGCAGAACAGTTTCTTAGAGTCACGAGAATCTTAACTGCAGTGTTTCTTTGGGTTCTGCTTCAAGGGTTACTTCCCAAAGCCCTTCATCTCTTTTCCCAAAGTACCTCCTTTGCTTCAGACACTCAACCTCGGTTATTACAACAGCTCTCTATTATGCCACTGTTATCTCTAGGCCATTCTGTAGGAAACAGCTAAAGTGTTCTATGCTCCCTGCAAACCCAGCTGGGTAGTCCCCACTTAAAATCACCTTAAATGAGGTCCTAACACACCTAAAGTAAGGCACGCGCCCTTGCTGATAAGGGTGGCGCATTTCAGCAATAAGAATCGGAATGATGTGCCCACCTCCAAGGCAGAGCAGGTATAGTTTGAGGAGCCACACCTCGTCTCAAGAATTTGGAACATGGCCCCTGTTACTCCGTCTGGTACTCATTATCTTCTCTTCCCAGTAGCCGTACCCCCTCACCAAGGGGTAACTACACATTCAGCATTTACAGAGGACTTCCTGGCAAAAGGCAGGCCCTTGCACACCTCTGTGCTACAGTTCTTGAAGGGCATTCTGTTCCATGGAACACCCTCTGGGGCTCTGTGATCAATGGCATAAAGTACAATCTGCCTGCTGTCCCCAGACAGACGTTCCATGTCACAGCCCCCCTTCCCAGTCCTCCATGGGGTATATTTAGCCACTGAGTTGTGACAGATTTCAGGCTCTGGGGATGAAGGCTGCTTCTATACGGGGCTTTGTGGGAACAGCGACTTGGGTTTGCAGCTGGGAATCCTTCAGATAGAGACTCCTTTAAGGTCAACAGATGGAGTTGGAAGATTTGTTTGGGGATCTGGGTAGGGTGTCGGTGGAGCTAACTGACAGGTGACGGGAAGAAGGACATATAGGCTGGATTTGGAAATTGTTCTTTTCATACCAACTTGTCATTAAAATAAAGGATTTAAAAATAAGATAAAACACTAAAGTGAAAAATGAAAGTGAAACACATACAGCAACAGGATACAAAAGAGAAAAGAGTTTATACATCAAATGATTTATGTGTAAGTCTATGTATAAGAGATCGTGTCAAGCAATATCCTTGAGCTGATTTAAAGAGCTTAAAGCTCCCAACAAGTGGGGGTGCCTGGCTGGCTCAATTGGTAGGGCATGTGACTCCTGATCTTGGGGTTGTAAGTTCAAGCCCCATATTTGGTGTAGAAATAAAAGCTTAAAAAAAAAAAGTAAGTGACAATTGCTCCGAGGAACACAGCTTTCTGAGCTGGGTGGTTATTTTCAAGGGAGAGGTTGTTAGTCTAGAAAGTGGGTGCTGCTCGTTCTTTGGGGTTTCTTAATACTTGGTGTTGCCGTTAGGCATCTGCATTTGACTAGTATAGGCAGCCAACCTGGCTCGTTCTGTGTTGGAGCTAGAACACATGACTGCTAGAATCATCCTGGCTTCTCCTTCTTTCCAGCTCACTTAGACACAACATGTGGAAATGAGGACAGAACCCTTTGAAAAGAATGGAAGCAGGTAGACAGCAGGAAGCGGAGAGCCATTTTAACTTATTGAGTTAAATGAGAGCGACTGATTCCAAACTTTAGCCTAAAGCTATGAGCTATGTATGGGACCTGTGAAAGCTGATGTCAATCATCCCAATTCTTTGCATCTATAAACTGAGAGCCTTTACTTGTATATTGAAACAAAGAGCACAGAAGACAGAACCCTAAATAGATATGTGCTATGATCCTGATGGCTGCCTGCCATATTACTGTTAAAATCTAGACAACAGACTCAAAATGGAGTCACTTATGCTAAGCCCCATGTCACCAAACCGAGACTTGATTAAAAATGCAGCTCTCCCAAAAATGGAATCTTGAACCAGCCAATCAGGAATCACCTGAAAGGCACAGTTAGGTTATCTGCCTGATAGGCACATGCCTTCCCCTAAAAGAAAGGAACCTTGTAATAACCAGCCGGCTTTTTTGCCTAGCACACCTTCCTTGCTCCAGCTCCCTTCTGCCTATAAAGGTCTGTTATTCTGTACAGCTCCTCAGAGCGCCTTTCTATCTGCTACTGTGAACACTGCCCAATTCATTAATTGTTGAATGAAGCCAAAAAGATCTTTAAAATTTACTCAGTTGCGTTTTGGTTTTTTGACATTGTAGATTCTCATCTGGTAATAACGCACTCAAGGAAACTATTTTGCAGCAATACAACCACTGATTACTATCAGATGACCATCTCACAAGCAGAGAAGACAGCAGAGGCATTTCTGCTTCTATCCCTAAACCGACACTCAGCATTTCAACACTGCAAACCTGAAGACTCTTCAGTTGCTACGTATATCGTAGTATCGTGCTGTTTACAGAGCTCTTGACAATATACCCCAGTGACACATCTCCTGCCAGAAACAAACTTAACGCCTTAAGTCAAAAAAGGACCCTATCCAGTGAGACTTCCTTCCTTAAAATCTTAAACATCAGAACTACATATTATTTTTATTCTTTTTAATTTTTTTTGTTTTTATGTAGGCTGCACGCCCAGTGCAGAGCTCCATGTGGGGCTTGAACCCAGGACCCTGAGATGGACACCTAAGCTGGGATCAAGAGGCAGATGCTTAAATGACTGAGCCACCCAGGTGCCCCCAGAACTACATTTAAAAAATAAATTCTGGGGTGCCTGGGTGGCTCACGTCATGATCTCACAGTTCATAGGTTGGAGCCCCGTGTTGGGCTCTGTGCTGACAGTTCAGAGCCAGGAGCCTACTTTGGATTCTGTGTCTCCCTCTCTCTCGGCTCTTCCCCCGTTTGTACTCTGTCTCTCTTTCAAAAAATAAAATGTTAAAAAAAAAGATGAAAATAAAATAAAAAACAAAAATAAATTCTTCCCCACAATTCTCATGCTGAAAGCATTCACCAGGGAGACGGCAGAATCAAAAAAGCGTACATCGATGAGAGCTTGAGAAAAATTCCCCTTTAGACAAGACTACCCCCTCCCGTTATATTTGAAATATAACTGTGGATTGGCTTTTAGCAGAACTTTTTTAGAGAACCGGTGGCTGTTAAAGAAAAGAATGTCCTGACACTTGTGAAAGTCAGACAGACTTTATTCGAGGAAAGACTACTGCAAGGGGATTTTTCTGCAGGGGAGAGACTGGGCAAGATAGGGCTCAACTCTGAATACAACGGGGACAAGTGGGTATTAGCCAAGGGGCAAGGGGGGGGGGGCAGTGGATGGAAGATTACTGAGGAAACGTCAAGGAAAGGTGGATTCTTGCTGAAGGCAGGCCAAGGTGATAAGATTTGGAAGGTGAGGGATTTTCACTAAACCAGTCCAGCAGGATCTTGCTGAAACTGGACTGATTGGCCCAAGGACTGAGCACAAGGTCAGGGCTTAGTTGCGAAGAGGGCTCAGAGGAGCCTGACTCCTACGGGTCAAGCAGAAAGCATCGTGGTTTACTAGCTGCATATAACACAGTTTCTGGTGTGGGATCGCTCTTGAAGAGAACAGACACACGCCCGGCTGGTCTCATGAAAGGGAAGGTTCAATGGGTGGCTGTTCCCTCTCTCTCCCTTCCTCGGAGAAGCCTGAGGGAGCAGCATGAGCACTGGTCCCCACTGTGGCTGCTCCTGGGAGCCGGTGGAAGGAATGCTGACCTAGACCAGACTCACAGAACCTCACCTTCTTGGGCCTCACATGCTCCTGGCGGGACCCCTGTGTCACCACTGTCAGTGTGTGCCATACTGGCCTGAGTGATGAGAAAGGAAGCCTTGGCTCTCCCCCACTGCCTTTCCCTTCCCGCACCCCACCCCTGCCTCCCAGACCTAGGGAGGATGAGAGGCAGCCTTCAAGGTCACTCTTGGTTTTGCCTATGCCTTGTGAGTCAACATTCTCTTGTAAAGGCCCACTGTTTGTGATTTAAAAAAAGAAGTCTGTGCCTGGTTGCACTTTTAGAAGTGGATAGTTTATCTTTAATCAGGATGAAAATAAAGGTTCGAGGTCTGATGCTACAGAAGGTTGCTCACGGTAGTCACAAGGAGGCCATATTTTCACATGGAATTGATTGAACTAGACCAAAATGTAAAAAAAAAAAAAAAAAAAAAATCAGAATCATCTGGAATCTTACAACATTCTTCAAGGCCTGAAAAAGGCCTGGGTTGGCTTGTATTTGTGTGACTTTCTTGTAGTTCCTCTCTTTGACCCCAACTAATAGCTTTAGAATATGCCTTTTATTCTGTCCTTTGTAATTTCCTGAAGCTCTTCGGGGCCCAGGTCTTTGATATGTAAAATGAGATCTTAAAAGGCACGAGGTGGGAAGTCAAGACTGACCTGGCAGTTGAGTGTGGGAGGACCAGAGTCTGCAGGAAAAGACCAAGTAAATACCTGGAGTTTTGCCTTTAGACCTTTCTGGTTAACATCATGAGGGAAGGAGCTGGAGGGATGTGGAGGGAATTGGAACAGTTTCCTTCTCTCTGTGTAAATGTTCTGTTCCTCATCAAACTGTACCCTGCCATTTTAAATATCCCCTCGTGCTTTTTTACCCAAATCCATTTTGACTATGGTGATGCCAAATGGTGAACTTCAGACTTCTTGACAACATTTACTGGAAAGCATAAAGATCTAAAAGAAACAAAGGGTGGCCCAGGAATATCATAAGTAGTCAACTTATCAGGAAGGCAAAAAACAGTAGATGTCCCTAAATGTGAAAGAGGTCTGGAAATATGGTTTCTATGGGCTCTCCATAAAAACCAGAACAAAATAACACAACAAACAAAAACAGGCAAAAACATAAAAAACAAAAGCAAAAAACACCATGGAAGAATCAAAACTAGCCAAACAAGAAATAAAGTTTAAAACAAACAAGCAAACAAAAAACCTGGGAGAAGTAAAAATTAAAACAACTGAGGTACACTTGAAATCCATTTACACATAGAAATAAGACTCAACAACCAGACATTATCATTATTCTGTAGGAATTAAATGCTATAAAATTTATTGTTGGGAGACAATTCTATATGGATCTCTCGTGTTTCTGGTCAGCAGTGGCACTGACTACTTTTGTCCTGAACTATCTTTTCAGGGAGGTTTGTATAGCAAATAGTCTTGGAAGGTAGAAATCGCGTCTCCCAAGGACAGCCACGCTTTAGGATGTGGTTTCAAAAGTAAGAAAATGTGGAAAGACCACCAGAACCAGGAAACACATGTCCCATCCACCTGTGGACATTGAGAAAATCTGCACACACACCTCTTCCTCCCAATGAGCGATGTGTACATCCTTCCAGATGTCTATCCCTATCCATATATACCCCTGGACCAATGTCAAAAAGGCATCGGAGGTGACAGTCTCCAAAATGCGGCGTCTGCTCCCCCAGGAAACAGAACAATGAGGGGAAAGCAAGAGGAAAACACAAGGTAAGCTGTGTGTATTTGTTTTTAAACGTTCTCTTTCTGTGATATTTATAAATGTATAGATATACTTTCACATAGGTTTGGGTACTCGAAAACTCTTTTTTTTTTTTAATTAAAAAAAAATTGAGAAACAGAGCGAGACAGCGTGAGCAGGCGAGGAGCAGAGAGAGAGGGAGACACAGAATGTGAAGCAGGCTCCAGGCTCTGAGCTGTCAGCACAGAGCCCGATGTGGGGCTCGAACCCACGAACCGTAAGATCACTACCTGAGCCGAAGTCGACGCTCAACCAGCACCCCTGAAAACTCTTTCTTAATAAACATGAGAGATGATGAGGTTTAGAGCTAATGACTCTAAAGACATTCAAATTAATAAGATGTGCTTGCAATTTCAAAAGCCTGACCACATTCCACTTATTTATACTTTCAGACTCCTGCCCTTTGGGGGTTTCTGGGCTGTCTGTTGCCCTCCACATGAACCCCCAGCACCCGCTTTCCCCCTCCCTCCTCCCCCAGATGCATCCAGTAGACCAGGCCCTGAGGAACAGAAGCTGCTGGAAGGCACTGACACAGCCTCATGGTTTCAGGATCATTAAGAAATCATTAGCGAGGAGGGATTGCTGGTTTAAATTAGAATGACACTGATAGACCTATAATTAGTAGAAATGAAAATTGTTAATTAAAAGTGTATCTTATTTCCCCCTGGTGTGATCTCTATTTGCCACTTGGTTTTAACAAAAATGAAACCCTATGATAGATTTCGTCAACCCAAGACAAACATTAAAAAAAAAACATAGAAAAAAATGTTTTAAAGCCTAATGAACTTTCTAAGGCTCGAACTACGTCCACTCAGGGCTCATGTTTAAATTAGATTGCAGTGCGCTGATTCTGAAAACAATTTTTAAAACATTTTGTAGCCAATTGTCACGGGCTGGATTGTGTCCACTCAAAATCCATAAAGGGCCAGGAAACTGGAGTGTAAAAAAACCACAGTTGGCATAAGGAAAGCTCAGCAAATTGCATTTATCATAGCAGCCAGGGCGCCTGGGTAGCTGAAGTTAAGCGTCTGACGTCAGCTCAGGGCACCATCTCACGGTTCATGGGTTCGGGCCCCGCATCTGGCTCCATGCTATCAGCTCGGAGACTGATTGGGATTCTCTCTCTCTCCCTCTCTTTCTCCTCCCCTTCTCTCACTCTCTCTCTCTCTCTCCCCGTCTCTCTCAAAATAAATAAAAAACTTGAAAAATATAAAATATTCGCAGCAGGCAAAGGATACTCACAATCCAACTGGATCTCTCACTAAAGTGATCTATAATTTATTGCAAAATTTCTTCTGATATGGCAAGGGGTCCAGTTACTAATTACTCTAGGAAAGAGGTGGAACTTGTGGGGGCTCCATCCATCACCACCCCTGTCCCGAGCACCCCCTCATATGCACCCACATCTGTTCTTGAATCTCTTGCTCTTTTCACTTGATCTGAACCTTTGCACCCTCCCACGTCGATATTGAAATTGGGTGCTGTAGCACTAGAACGCTTATATATACTTTTTGTAGTTAATTCTATGGTGAATTGTTAAGCGTTGTCTGAATGAATCATAGACCGAAGGCTCTTCTCTCAATAATAAAAATGCTGGTCAGACAATATATTCAATGAGAGCCATAAAAAGCTTCATAAAATGAAGACATTCTGAGGTCAAATAGAAATTGTGTTCTCCAGAATAAGCACTTAGAAATCTCTGCACTGAGATTCAGGCTTTCTGACAAAGGTGACTGGGATGTAGAACCATCCATTAAACTCATTATATTAAACACAAGCCTCTTTGGCTCGATGGGAATGCATGGCTTTGTTTGATTGCTTTTCAGAAACTCTTGGCACTCATTCAGTAATATAATAAGTGTGATTTTTTTTGGGGGGGGGTGCCTTTGGTATTGCTTTCCAGAGAAATTTTCAATTTTTTTTCCCCAAACAACAGCAAAAGCCCTTTTCTTGAGGGTTCCCATTTTATTTATTCTCGTTTCCTGTCTAAAATCTCCAGTATATGTGGAGCAAAATCACTCTTCTCATAGGTTCCAGAACTTGTGATTCCAAGTTTCATAGAAGGAAATAGAATCTAATTATTTCAGCTGGGGTAAACTGCAAATTACTTCATATAAATAATGACTTCCTAATTTTGATAAACCTTCAATTTTACAATGGAAATTTGCGTGTGTTATCTCACTTAATTTTTTATAACCAACCCACAGTATGAGTCACTTTTATGCCATTCTAGGGCAGAGAAAAACGAAGCTCAGACAGGTTGGGGCATTTGCCCCAGATTTGAGAGTCTGCAAATGTCAGAGGTAGCCCTGTACCCAGTGGATTTGTACCCATTCCTCTTCCACAATGTCACCATTGCCTCCTGATATTTCATCTCAAGACAAATTACAACACCTGAATTCAGAATGAGTGGATCCACCTTGACTCCCACAATGGAAATCTTTCTAATGTCTGGATTAGGCTCAAACTAAACCAACTGTCTTCTAATTCCTTGGTCTCCTCCCTCCTTTGAATCATGTAATTTTTTTTCCTTTGGCATTTTCATGACTATTCCTGCTTTTCATCTCATTTCCACAGCAACGTAAAAGAGGTACTTCTGGATCTTATCAAACAGAGCCATGGGCTGAGCCTAGGACACACATCTTCTAGTTTGTGGAAGCCCTTATAGAAGATCAAACAAGGTAGGGAAAATCTACTTAGGAAATCTTTTCTCTAACCAACCTTTTCCTCTGAACTCCTTTTCAGAAAGAATTTAGACTTAAAGTTCCTTGCATAAAAGTTTGGTTTTGATTGTCTTTTTTTTCTCCAAAGGAAACAGTGAAATGGCACCCGTGGCCCTTCAGCAATACAAGTCAGCGTGTAGTATTATTAACCTTGATACTTTAGGGTATTTCAAACAGATCATCTGCAGCAGAACGATGTGGAGTATTTGTTTAATGTGAAATTCTTGGGTTCAATTCAAGGCTTACAAAATCAAAATATCTGGCCGAGCAGCTGTGGGATCTGTACCGTAAACAGCAACCCGGGTGATTCTCTGGTGAAAATCTGAGTACCACGGTCAGAAGGAACCAAGGCCACCCGGATTCATGGGGTAGCCCCCTGGATGCTCCTTGAGCTTGTAAATCACAGCACTGAGATTCAGACCTTCTGAGAAAGGCGCCTGGGATGCTGGGCCATCCATTAAACTCAGGACAGCTGGACAGACCTTGGCGGGATTACAGTTCAAACCCACAAGGCAGAGAAGGAAACTGAAGCCCAGGCAGAATAAGTGATTAAGGAAAAGTCCTTCTCAATATTATTCACAGTTGCAAGCAAAACAACGAATGAGCTGTGTCTGTTGTTTTTAAATCTCTGTGAGCTCTAGGTACTCCTCCAAGGAGGTCTCCCTGGAGCTCATATTGTATATCACTTGCAACTTTACAAGTGTTGGGCTTAGATACAGATGGTCTGTTGACATATTTTATATCTTTACTTAGTCAAACATTTGTTAGCATTAATTACTTTGATTTAGAAGGTCTCCTTCAAAATATGAAGTTGCCCTCTTTTTAAAAAAAACACAAACAGTTCATCGTATCCAGAAAAGTTCATAGGCCCCAGATACAATGGATTAAAGAGCTCCGGCACTCAGTGTGACCTCAAAGACCAATGGGTTGGTGCAGTGTGCCTGGCTGTCAGGCGTGTCTTATAGACTAGTTCTCAAATTTTCAGGTTTTGAAACGGCTTAATCCGTTCACCAAGAAGTGTTCAGGTAAACATTACTGACAAGAAATGAAATGGTTAAACTGGAAATATCATGGAATAATTAACATACAGCACAATAATCAAGAATTCCCAATGTTCGGGTCATTGTTGTAGCATGGAATCATCTCCGGGTGGACACTGACTCAACTACATTAACTTGGGAAGTCAGCCTACAGGTCCTTCCCGCACAGCTGAGACCGAAGCCCTTCTTGGCTACCTGTTTTGACTCAGGAGCATCCGGCTCTTTGATTGGATATTTGTGTACGTCATCCAGAACAGTGCTCTCCAACATTTCATTTGGCACTTTTGGGTTGTATAGTAAGTGTATGTTTAATGTAAAACACACACACACGCACACACACACAAACAACCTACCAACTTCTTTTCCAAAGTGGCCGCAAAATTTCGCATTGTTCTCAGCAGTGTATGAGAATTCCAGTTGTTCCACATCCTTGTCAACACGTGGTGTTGTCAGCTATCTTCAATGATAGCCATTCTAGTAGGTGTGTGATGGGATCTCATTGTTATTTTGATTTGCATGTCCCTAATCACTAATGAGGTTGAATATCTTTTTGTGTGCTTGTTTGCCATTTGTATCTTCTATGGTGAAATCATATGTACCCAGTGTTTTGTGGTGTTCAGCTCACAGATTCGGTGTCAGAATCGGACACAAAATTTTGCTACATCTATAGCTAAATTTTTCTGTTTTGCTGTTGTAAATGGTACTGTAAAGTTTTCAGCACGTTGCTAGTAGATAGAAATATGATTCAGTTGTGTGTGTTGATCTTGTATCCTATCCTGTGACTGGCTGATCTCCCATATTCATATTAGAAGTGTTTTGGTACATTCATTGGGATTTTTTTAAATGCAGATAATCATGATTTCTGCAAATAGGGATGGTCTTATTACTTCATTTCTAATCAGTATTGTATGTATGTATGTATGTATGCCTCTACCCATCTATCTATCTACCTACCTACCTACCTATCTACCCATGCATCCATCCATGCATCCATCCATCCATGCATTTATCCATCCATATCTTGCCTTATTGCACTGGCTAAGACTTCCAGTACCATGGTCAATAGGAATGACAAGAGTGGACATCCTTGCCTTGTTCCTGATCATAGTTCTTTTTTCAGTTTAAAAATTTCAGCTTGTGGCACAAAAACAGACACTCAGATCAATGGAACAGAATAGAGAACCCAGAAATGGACCCACAAATGTGTGGCCAACTCATCTTTGACAAAGCAGGAAAGAATATCTGATGGAATAAAGACAGTCTCTTCGGCAAGTGGTGCTGGGAAAACTGGACAGTGACATGCAGAAGAGTGAAACTGGACCACTTTCTTACACCAGACACAAAAATAAACTCAAAATGAATGAAAGACCTCAATATAAGAGAGGAAGCCATCAAAATCCTCAAGGAGAAAGCAGACAAAAACCTCTTTGATCTTGGCCGCAGCAACTTCTTACTCAACACGTCTCCAGAGGCAAGGGAAACAAAAGCAAAAATGAACTATTGGGACCACATCAAAATAAAAAGCTTCTGCACAGCAAAGGAAACAATCAGCAAAACTAAAAGGCAACCTACAGAATGGGAGAAGATATTTGCAAATGAATATCAGATAAAGGGTTAGTATCCAAAATCTATAAAGAACTTATCAAACTCAACACCCAAAAAACAAATAATCCAGTGAAGAAATGGGCAATAGACATGAATAGACACCTCTCCAAAGAAGACATCCAGATGGCCAACTGACACATGAAAAAATGCTCAACATCACTCATCATCAGGGAAATACAAATCAACACCACAGTGAGATATAACCTCACACCTGTCAGGATGGCGGACATTAACAACTCAGGCAACAACAGATGTTGGCGAGGATGCAGAGAAAGAGGATCTCTTTTGCACTGCTGGTGGGAATGTAAACTGGTGCAGTCACTCTGGAAAACAGTATGGAGGTTCCTCCAAAAATTGAAAATAGAACTACCCTACGGCTCAGCAATTGCACTACTAGGTATTTATCCAAGGGATACAGGTGTGCTGTTTCGAAGGGACACATGAACCCCATGTTTATAGCAGCACTGTCAACAATAGCCAAAGTATGGAAAGAGCCCAAATGTCCATCGAAGGATGAATGGATAAAGATGTGGGATATATATATAATGGAGTATTACTCGGCAATCAAAAAGAATGAAATCTTGCCATTTGCAACTACGTGGATGGAACTAGAGGGTATTATGCTAAGCGAAATTAGTCAGAGAAAGACAAATATCATGACTTCATTCATATGAGGACTTTAAGACACAGAACAGATGAACATAAGGGAAGGGAAGCAAAAATAATATAAAAACAGGGAGGGGGACAAAACATAATAGACTCTTAAATATGGAGAACAGTGGGTTACTGGAGGTGTTGTGGGAAGGCGGATGGGCTGAATGGGTAAGGGGCATTAAGGAATCTACTCCCGAAATCATTGTTGCACTAGATGCTAACTAATTTGGATGTAAATTTAAAATAAAATGAAGCAAATGAAAATAATTTGGAGGTATCAAACCAAAGAGATTTTAATTAAATGTGGATTTCCCTCAGAAAAAATAAATGAATAAACATTTCAGCTTGGTTCTTCTTTGTATCTTCTGTTTCTTTGCTGAGGCTTTCTATTTTTCCATTTATTTCCAGAATGTTCTTAATTACTACTTGGATATTTGCTTAGTAGCTGCTCAAGCTGGACATCCGTCCAACATCCGTGTCGTCTCAGGATTGGCACCTGCTGATTCTCCTTTCCTGTGGAGGTTGAAATTGTCTTGGTTCTTTATATCCTGAGCAATTTTAGGTCTGGAATTTGGGCCCATTCAAATCCTATGGAGAAAGCTGACATTTTTGATTTTAGTAGACAATTGACCTGGTTAGGTTCAGGCCACAAGGTGCAACCTGCCTTCTGAGGGTGCGTTCCAACCAGCTCTGCTTTCCAAGATTTTGCAGTTCTCTTCAAATCAATCCCATATGTGTGCCACCTGACTGTCAGCTTGGGTGTGAGCGCAGCTGAATGAAGTGAACCAAAAGAAATAAATATTTCTGTACTTCCTCTGCTCCTCAAGACAGAAGTACGCGGCTTCTCCTGAAGTTCTCCGTCTGAGCCGCAGTTCCTAATGCTATGTTTCATGCTGCACTGTATTCAGTATGGAAGATACCAGAGGAAAACAGTTTCAAACTGTCAGTTTGGTAGCACCTTGAATTCTGGTCGTTTCCTCCAATCTTCCTGGTACTATTTGCTTCTTGGGGTCCTCAAATCGAGCCTTCATGCATTGGTCTAGTTGTTTTAGTTTTAAACAACTTTATTGATAAATAAGTTGCATACCATAAAATTCGCCTACTTAAAGTAACGAGTTCAATGGTTTTTGTATATTCAGAGTGTGCAACCACCACCACAATGAATTTTGCAATATTTGTACCCTCCCAAAGTAATCCCATACCCATTAGCCATCATCTCCTATCTCCCCCTATTCTTCCATCCCTAGTCCTAGGCAACCATTAATCTACTTTCTGTGTGTGTAAATTTTCCTATTCTAAACATTTCATAGAAATGGAATCCTGCAACATGGTCTTTTGTCATTGGTTTCTTTCAATTAGCATACTGTTGTTCCATGTCATAGCCTGAATTAATACATCATCTTCTTATTGCTGAGTAATTTTCCATTGTATGGATATGACCCATTTTCTTTATTCATTCATCACTGATGGACATGTGAGTTGTTTCCTCTTATTGGCTATAATGAATAACGCTGCTATGAACATTCTTGTGCAATTTTTGGTGTGAAGGTGTTTTCATTTTTCTTGGTTATATACCTATGAGTGGAACTGTTAGGTTGTATGGTAACTGTACATTCGTATTTGAAAGAACTTCTAAACTCATTTCCAAAGCAAATGCATTATTTTACAATCTCATCAGTACCGTATAAGTGTTTGAATTTCTCCACATTCTCACCAACACTTGTTATTTAAATATATATATATATATATATATAGCCATTCCCATGATGGCTAATGTTTTTTGTTGGGGATCTTTTCACACACTTATTGGCCATCATATACCATTTGAAGGAATGTCTATTTAAATCTTCGGCCCCATTGTCGTTTGTCTTTTTATTATTGAGTTATGAGTGTTCTTAATATATTCTAGATACAAGTCCCTTATCAGATATGTGATTAGCAAATATATTTTTCCCTCTCTTTAGATTGTCTTTTCAGTTTTGTGGTATCCTTGGAGGCACAAAAAATTGATTTTGATGACCTTCTGTATTTTTTCCAACTTATCCAACTTATTTATTATTTGCTTTGGTTGCTAATACTTTGAATGTCATACCTAAAAACCATTACCTAAATTCAGGTCATGAAGCATTTACACCTATGTTTCATTCTAAGACTTTTATAGTTTTAGCTTTTACATTAAGGGCTTTAAGCTCTTTTGAGTTAATTTTTGTATGTGATATAATATCTATATTTTTAAATACATTTTTTATTTTAATAGCAGTTAGTTAACATACAGTATTGTATTGGTTTCAGATGTACAATATACTGACTCAGTGCTTCCATACATCATCCTGTGCTCATTATTACAAGTGCACTCCTTAATCTCCATCACCTATTTAACCCATCCCCCCACTCTGGTAACCATCAGTTTGTTCTCTATAATTAAGAGTCTATTTCTTGATTTGTCTTCCTCTCTTCCCCCCCCAACTTTGCTCATTTGTTCCTTAAATTCCACAAATGA
The DNA here is from genome assembly GCF_023721935.1 of Panthera uncia. Lineage (NCBI taxonomy): Eukaryota > Metazoa > Chordata > Mammalia > Carnivora > Felidae > Panthera > Panthera uncia. The sequence goes on from NW_026057580.1 coordinate 101,095,113, forward strand.
ATGAAATCATATGGTATTTGTCTTTCTCTGACTAATTTATTTCACTTAACAGTATACTCTCTAACTCCATCCATGTTGTTGCAAATGGCAAGATTTCATTCTTTTTTATGGCTGAGTCGTATTCCATTTATATATATCACTTCTTTATCCATTCATCAATCGATGTACAGTTGGGCTGCTTCCATAATTTGGCTATTGTAAATAATGCTGCAATAAACACAGGAGCACATGTCCCTTTGAATTAGTGCTTTTGTATTCTTTGGGTAAATACCCAGTAGTGTGATTGCTGGATCATAGGGTGGGTCCATTTTTAACTTTTTGAGGAAACTCCATACTATTTTACACAATGGCTATGTCAGTTTACATTCCCACCAATAGTACATGAGTGTTCCTTTTTTTCCACATCCTTGCCAACACCTGTTGTTTATTGTGTTGTTGGTGTTAGCCATTCTGACAGGCGTGCAATACGTTTTTTTGACACAATATATGATCAGATCCAGAACTTGCTCTGTATCCAGTTATTTCAATATCTGAAGTCTCCAGGGATGTGTTTTTTCCCCCTTGTTCTCTTCTATGTCTTTTCCACCAAGATTTCTTTATTCTTTTGCTTAGTTCTTTGGTACTTCATTTACAGGAATGCTGTAGGGCTTAGATTGAAGATGGTCAGAGAGCATGTGGGTTTGTTTCTGCCAGATCCCATGATCACTTGGACCTGAATTTTCAGGTGGAGTTTCACCACACAGGAAATATACATTCGTGTTTCAAATGTATGTGAGTGTTCAGAATCTTCTGGAGGACACTTGTGTTTTCTCTGCCACTCAGCCAAATTGGAGATAAGTTTGCTGACTCTCTCCCTTCATGTGGAGATAGCTTTTTATTTTACCCCATCACTGAGGTTATCATCCTTTTTTTTTTAGTGTTTATTTATTTTTGAGAGAGAGAGAGAGAGAGAGCACGGGGAGGGGCAGAGAGAGAGGGAGACACAGAATCTGAAGCAGGTTCCAGGCTCTGAGCTGTTAGCACAGAGCCCGACGGGGGGCTCAAACCCACGAATAGCAAGCTCATGACTTGAGCGGAAGTTGGATGCTTAACCCACTGAGCCACCCAGGCGCCCCAGAGTATCGTCCTTTGCAAGCTGCCACTTTCTATGGGGGTCAGCTGTCCAAATCCCCACTCTACTCAGGCTTCAGATTTTGTATGTATATCTTTAAATCTTTAACAGCTCTTAACCTCCAGGGATGTCAAATACAGGGCAAACACCTCTCCCCAAGTTACATACCACTTTAAATCTGTACTTTCTTACCATTTTTGCGCATTATTTGTACTTTTCTTCCAGCTCAACCATGCGTTATAAAATACTTCAAACAAAATTATACAGTAATTTTCCTTTCTTCTGAACATTTAATCCGCAATATTGCTTGCGATGGAAACTAATTAATGTCTTTTTAATTTTACTCCAATTGAAGTTAGAAGGTGTGAAATCTGATCCCGGCTCTAGCAGCGTGACCTTTGGTAAGTCTTTCATTTTCTCTGGGCTTTAGTGACTCCATTGGTGAAAAATGAGGAGATCAGACTAAATTATTTTTATGGACCTTTTCAGCTGTAAATGTCCATGACTCTTATGTGCAATAATTCCTAATTGTACAGGAGCTTCAATAGTTATTAATCACATTCAGGGAGTTATTTTATATCAGTGAGGATGAGATAGGTAGTTCTACTCAAAACTGTAGTTCTGCTCTGACCTGAGCGGCTTATTCATTTTCTCTCAGATAGTGGGAGTTCTTATAGTGGGGCCTGTATACCTGATTGATTACAATCATAATTCCATTTTAAAATATTGTAGGAATTAGATAAAATGTACCAAAGTAAAACTTTGTTATGTTTCTTCACATAGATTTTTAGTAGTACCCAGGAAAGTTAAAATACTAATGTTGTCTCCTTGAAAGTAAGAGATTTAAAAAATACCAGCCATTTTTGTTGTTGTTTATTTTGTTTTTAAGGTACGGTTTGGATTTCTTTAAAATAGCTCCTGGTCACATAAATTCTCCTACAATTTCTGATAAAATTCAGAGATAGCTAGATTTTTCGCAGATTCAAAATCGTCAAAGCCCTTCAAAAAACAAACTGTAAATCGGCAGAAGGCGTTGAAAAGGAAAAATCCTCTGAAGCAAACACCGTTTACTGCTGAGAACCCATGAATCATAGAGAACAACATAACCCGAAAGTATGTTTTCCTTCTGATATTCAAAGTTGCAGGAGCAAATCTGTGGCCTTAAAGTAATGAAATGCACTGAGATTGTACAAAAATACATTATTCAGTTGCTTGCTACATAATGTGATTTAAATTGTTTTTGTCCCATTATCCTCGGCTCTTGAGCACTTAAGTTGAGGCAGATTTATGAGTGTTTCATAATTAACAAGTGTTCCTCACTGACAGAAAAAATAGTCTAATTTGGGCGAAGGTGGGAGTCTTTGCTCTTGTCCCTGCTAAGCTTCTCTCCTTCAACACCTTTGTTTCCTACTCTACTGAGATGCCATTAACTTTAGACGCAAATTAGAATCTAACTTCTATAACTGTTCTCACTTTACTCAAATCAAAAGGCATTTAATTAGTTTGCTTCTAGGATACATTAGTGCCATCACAGCATCCAATATAAATAGCATAATACGATGATCTAATACTACAAAGTTTCAGTAAAAGATTTTAAAACTGAATTACAGCCAATGCCCCAGGGACATCCTGGACGAAGTCTGTGACTCTATCCTACATTTGTAAGATTGTCACCCATATATAAAGCCTTAAAAGGGGCTCCTGGGTGGCTCAGTCAGTTAAGCGACCAACTCTTGATTTCAGCTCAGGTCTTGATCTCACAGTTGTGGGATCGAGCCCCGCATGTGGCTCTGAAATGACAGTGAGGAGCCTTCTTGGGATTCTCTCTCTCCCCCTCTCTCTGCCCCCTCCCCTGCTTGTGCTTTCTCTCTCGCTTAAGATAAATAAATAAACTTAAAAAAAAAAAGGCTTAAAGATCAATTTCCCCATGTTGGGGTGGTAATGAGTCCCTTGACAAGAGTAAAAGTTTGAAAGTTCTTTTCTCCAATGTAGTCTTAGCAGAACCTGTCTATTCTCAACAGTATGAGGGGCTCTGGAAGTAAAGTGATTTATCTCCCTTTCCTGCCCTGTCTCCGACATGCCCGGCACTGCAGGCCTTGAGGGCCCCTCGCTGCTGCTGGCAAAGCAATGCTCTGGTCCACTCAGCTACCCAAGAGCTGTCACAGCCTTCAAAATATGATGTTGATGAGCTCTGTTCTTACATCCTGTGATCCCTCGAGGGGAAGTGACATGGGCATGTCTTAAATTGAATCCCTCTTTGCCCAGATTTGGAAAGCACCGTATACGTCCTGCTGTGTCCTTCCCCGGATGACTTAGTGGTACAGACACCAAGAAAAGAAAGCACAGTTCACCCTTGAACAGCACAGGTTTGAACTACTATGGGTTCACTAATATGCGGATTTCTTTCAATAAATACACAACAGTACTAGACATATATTTTCTCCTCCTTAAGATTTTCTTAAGCCTTTGGATTTAACGGTGAAAGTCATTGGTGACCATTCCAAAAAAAAAGAGAGAGAGAGAAAAGTAGTTTGCAAGGAGCCGAGGAAAGATGAAGAAGAGGAGATCATGTGTAAAGATAACCAGTAAGATTGATGTAAAGAACAGTAGGAAATAGCAAGGTGACTAGAGAGGGCCACGGGGTCACAGAAGTGTTCTTAAGAAGGAAAATATCAGACAGGGTGCCTGGGTGGCTCAGTCGGTTAAGCGTCCGACTTCGGCTCAGGTCATGATCTCACAGCTCCTGAGTTCGAGCCCCGCGTGGGGCTCTGTGCTGACAGCTCGGAGCCTGGAGCCTGCCTTGGATTCTGTGTCTCCCTCTCTCTCCGCCCCTCCCCCACTCACACTCTGTCTCTGTCTCAAAAATAAATAAACATAAAAAAAATTAAGAAGGAAAATATCAGAGAGGTGTGTGTGCAGATGAGAATAATCCAGGGAAGATGGGGAAACTGATGCAGGAGAGGGAAGAGAAAATTGAGGATCAGTCACGGAGAAAGTGGAAGACAGGGATGCCATTACTCGCTTGGAAAGGTGGGTGGAGCTCCGGGCATGACTACTTCTCCCACTGAAATAGGGGGACAGCTAGGGGGTTGGATATGTTTTATTATATGGGGAGGTTCTCAGCTAATTGTATCTATTTTCACAAGGAATCAATGGGAACAGGAAAGGCACCTACACTATTCTAAGCTTTAGTTTTTGAGGCTTATAAGAGAAAAAGCAGCTTCTACTTAAGGAGAAATGAATTTATATTATTATATATTAATATATTATCATATATTAATATTATATAATATTAAGTAATATGCTTACTATAATTGACAAGAACTCATTTTCTAATGGCAAATGATTAGGGGCAAATAAGCAAATGAACTTGAGATAAAGTAGTAAGATAAATTAAATAGTGTTTAAGGGCTAATATTTTAGAGAGATCAGTTTTGCTGACATCAGAGAAAAGCTGCAAGATGATAAAATTGACTCATTCCAGAAATTTTAGGGAGTCATGTGAAAAATATATTAAAATATTACTGAAAATGACTAAAGGAAAAAGTGAGATAGAGATTCTATTGCTGAATTACAAGACTGAATTAAGGCAACGATACTCAGAAATCTTACTTCTTAAAGGAACTGAAAGACATTATTATAAAATGCATTGGGAAGAATAGATAGGCTTGGTTAAAATTCTTATTCCAAGAAAGAGGCCAGGGATGCCCAGGTGGCTCAGTTGGTTGAGTGTCCAATTCTTGATTTCAACTCAAATTATGATCCCAGGGTTATGGGACCAACACCTGTGTGTGACTCCTTGCTGAGCATAGAGCCTGCTTGAGATTCTGTCTCCCTCTGCCCCTCTCCCCAGCTCATGCTCTTTCTCTCTAAAAAAAAAAAAAAAAAAAAAGAGAGAGAGAGAGAGAGAGAGAGAAAGAAATAAAGAAAAAGAAAAAAAAAAGCAGACCAGATTCCAAACATCTTGAAAGATTAGGAAAATCGAACTCTTAAAAACTGAGAACAAGCTGAGGGTTGATGGGGGGTGGGAGGGAGGGGAGGGTGGGTGATGGGTATTGAGGAGGGCACCTTTTGGGATGAGCACTGGGTGTTGTATGGAAACCAATTGGACAATAAATTTCGTATTAAAAAAAAAGATTAGGAAAATTGAGTTAGGGTGATATTGTCATAGGAAGAGATAAACTGATGGAACAAAAAAGAGTGTAGAAACAGACCCCCAGCTTTGGAAATGTTGGCATTACACACTACTGGAGAAGGATTATTCAATATATGAGATAAGAAACTGTCTAGTTATTATTTTTTTTATGAAAGTCATATTCCCACTTAATAACATACTATAAATAAAGACGAATTAAAGACTCAGATATAAAAAAATCAAACCATATAGAAACGGAAAGAGATTTTTTTTTTTTTAGCGTTTATTTTTTATTTTTGAGACAGAGAGAGACAAAGTATGAATGGGGGAGGGTCAGAGAGAGGGAGACACAGAATCTGAAACAGGCTCCAGGCTCTGAGCTGTCAGCACAGAGCCCGACTCGGGGCTCGAACTCACGGACCGCGAGATCATGACCTGGGCGAAGCCGGCCACTTAACCGACTGAGCCACCCAGGCGCCCCGAAAGAGATTTTTTTTTTATCTGATTAGCTCATCTTTGATTAGGGGATGACTTCCTGGGGTGCCGGGGTAGCTCAGTTGGTTAAGCGTCTGACTCTTGATCTCGGCTCAGGTCGTGATCTCACGGTTCATGAGATCGAGACTCACATGGGGCTCTGTGCTGACAGCAGGAAGCCTGCCTGGGATTCTCTCTTTCACTCTCTCTGCCCCTCCCTTGCTTGCATGTGCTTTCTCTAAATAATTAAACAAACAAACGTTAAAAAAAGGGGAAAAGATTTCCTAATCTTAAAGCAAAGAAGGAGAACCAGGAATTTATCCAAAGCATACAGGAGTGCTGATGCATAGGGGATATGCACCCCAATGTTTATAGCAGCACTTTCAACAATAGCCAAAGTATGGAAAAAGCCCAAATGTCCATCAACTGATGAGTAGATAAAGAAGATGTGGTTTATATATGCAATGGAATACTACTTGGCCATGAATGAAATCTTGCTATTTGCAACAACATGGATGGAACTGGAGGGTATTATGCTAAGTGAAATAAGTCAGTCAGAGAAAGACAGATATCACATGTTTTCACTCATGTGTGGAATTTGAGGGACTTAACAGAAGACCATCGGGGAAGGGAAGGGGAAAAAACAGTTTCAAACAGAGAGGGAGGCAAACCTTAAGAGACTCTTAAATACAGAGAACAAACTGAGGGTTAATGTAGGGGGTGTGGGGGGGAGGGGAAAATGGGTGATGGACATTGAGGAGCACACTTGTTAGGATGAGCACTGGGTATTGTATGTAAGCAATGAATCATGGGAATCTACTCCCAAAACCGAGAACACACTGTATACACTGTATGTTAGCTAACTTGACAATAAATTATATTTAGAAAAAAAAAAAAAAAACAAAGAAAGAGACCAAAAGATTTGACAACATAAAATGTGAAATATTCTGTTAAAAAATTAGAAACAAAATCAATAGAAGGACACTATTATGCATAAATAAAGCTCTCACTAAAATCAGTAAGATATATTAAGTCCCAATAGGTAAATGAACCAAGTATGTATGAACAGATAGTTTACCATGAAAAAATATAAATTATTACCAAATATCTGAAAACACATAATTTCTTTCATAATTAAAGAGATGAAAATGTAAATAATACTGATATGCTAATTTCTGTCGTCAAAATAGAAAAAAAATCTTTATATTACATAGAACTTGGTAAAACATATATGCCTTTGGTAGAGGGGAAGTTGGTAGAATCTTCGTGGAAAGTACAGAAGTACATATCGACCGCTTTGGTAATGTATTGCCTCTTCCTGGAACTTAACCTAACAAAAGGCGAACAAAGAGGAGGGTGCAAAAATGTTCATTGTATGTCTGTTTCCACTAGTGAAAAAATGTTATATGTACACATAAAAGTGGGAAGGAAATGTGCCAAAATGTTCACAGCTGTTATCCACGGCTGATCAGATTAAGAATAAGTACTATTTTCTTCATTATCTAATTTTCTAAAATTTCACTGTGAATATATATTTCTCCCAAAATTAAGAAAAATACTTTCTTTTTAAACAGGTGACTGTGTCAAAAGCCACCTCAAACATGTGAAGATATTGTTTCTCATGATTATCATCTCCCAGAGACAGTTTGGTTAAGGAAAATGATATTCTTATTTGTGGTCAAAAGCCCAGGATAGCCAGAACAGACATATGTTTGTAGGATTTTCTATTTTTTCGATTCACCATTTTAAGACAAGGATACTTACTCTCAAACCTGGTATATATAATCCTAAAAATTCTCCAATAAAATTTACAGACCATATTTATTGTTTTCTAAAAAAAAAGAACTGCTTACCTTTCTACTAGATCCTACAAGCGTTGGCTATGAACACACAATTCAATCAAATGGATTTATGGACATTTACAAAAATTACATTAGCCATATGAGTTATGATCAAGAAAGATGCCTTGGGGTAAGTTAAGTGTGTAAGCCAAATGTTTAAGAATACCTCTTTTAATTCATTAAGTGCAATAGTTCTGCCAGATGCAGGCTGTCCGGCTTAAACCTCATAATTAGAATCTAGTCAGGCAGGTGACATAATAGATGCCTAGAATACAAATGTGCAATTTATCCTTGTATATAATTAATTTATGATTCCTCTGTTTTGAAAATTTTGAAATAAGCTTCTGTATATCTCAAAAGCTTATTTCTATCATAAATGCTTTCATCAACAGCACAATGATTTTGTATTTAATTTAATTTTCATTATTATCACCTAGAACCACTGTTTTTCCCCTGAAATATTAAAGAAGAAAGATGTTGTATTGGGCCTATAACTTACTACAACGGCAGGATCCGCTCCTTTATTTTTTTATAAGATATGTATTGTCTTGTATTTTTAAAAATTCACAAGACATCAATTCATGAATGAAATATTTTCCCGTCTTCAAAGCCCTGCTTAGCTTTTTTAAATCTGGTTATGTCCCAATTTATAATGTGTCCATTATTTTTCTGAACGTTGATTTCAAACACGGTAGCCAAAAGCCAACCAAAAATCTTTGTAATGTGAAAAAGTATCTGAAATATTTTATAAGACTGCTATAAAGAAATAGCACCATAGATTGTGACATTAGTAAGACTGCTTACCAGCCAACCCTGCGAGGGTCCCACTGAACTATAAGCTCTCTCTCCCTTTCTTTCTTTTTTTTTTCTTTAATGTTTATTTATTTTTAAGAGAGAGAGAGAGAGAGAGAGAGAGAGAGAGTGGGGGAGGAACAGAGAGACAGGGAAACACAGGATCTGAGGCAGACTCTCTCTGAGCTGTCAGCACAGAGCCAGATGTGGGCCTCGAACTCAAGAACCATGAGATCATGACCTGAGCTGAAGTCGGACACTTAACCCACTGAGCCACCCAGGTGTCCCACCCCCATCAGTTTTTGAGTGTTCATGAGGTTCCTCAGTCCAGGTGCCCCCCCTGTTCACAGCTGCTCCCCAGAAATGTTCACAGCACAGACAGAGGACATTTATTGCACGATCAACATCTTTGTGTCTTTGTGGCACCTCGTTTTTACTTTATTTTGACATTTCTTTTGATGGACACTGACCACTAGTTTACTTTCTGCCTCTGAACCTCTTTCTTTAATTAAAATAATTATGGAAGACCGAATCTGGGCAAAGTTTTATGCCATTTTCGACAGGGATGCCTCAGGGATGTTTTTAAACATCTGTTTATTTCAGGTGCTTTGATCATTTTTGATCAAGGACCGATTAGTATGTTCACCTGATTCAGTGAAAAGAACATATAATTTAGAGCTGTGAGACGTGGGGTTGATAATCCTTTGTCGCTTAATAGTTATGTGACTATAAATGACCCACAACCTCTCCGAGCCCCGGTTTCTACGTCCTTAAAACGATAAAAATACTCATTTCAAGGCTTATAGTGAATGAAGCACACAAAAGATAAAGTTCTCAAAGTGCTCTGTTCAGTGAAATACTAACATTACTATTTTAAGACTCTAATGTTTCTGACTTTGTCTTCCTTTTCCTCCTAGTGTCTCTGAGGCTTTCCCCATCTATAATTGAATCTGCTATTTTCTCTTTGTTAATATTCTAAGTTTATGCAAAAACCTAAATGCAACCATGCTCTAAAGCCCACACATGAGTAGCTCATTCTTTCCCAGTTTATCTGGAAGGTACAGGCACTGTTCTAGGCAGACGAGCGTGCGATGTAGCACATTAAACTTTAAACAATGGAAGGACAGAGATAAATTAGAAAAGTGTTAGGAAGAGCTAGTAAAGATAAGACCAATTTTCATTTTACTGTGAACTTGTGGCTGCTATAATCACTCTGCTATAAATCTGTAAACACGGTAGACACTGAATGTTTTAAAATGAAATAATCCAGGGGAACAGTCCAAGAGAGCCAGGTAACTTAGAGGCCTTTGCAAATCCCAACAGTGTCTTTGAATTCCACCAGGCATGTGTTTCCAAATTATTGGAGTAATGTATATGATTCTAATTAGGCACATGATGAAAGGATTTTCTTTGCCAAAAACTGGCACAAGTGAGGCCAACTCTTCAAGAAAAGTTGTTAGGTCCAGAGGTGCCTTGTGGATTATTCTACCAGGCATGTCTTTACAGATATATATTTTTTAACGTTTATTTATTTATTTTGAGGGAGAGAGCACGTGCGAGTAAGTGGGGAAGCGGAAGAGAGAGAATCCCAAGCAGGGTCCATGATGTCAGTGTAGAGGTTGGCCTGGGGCTTGAACTCATAAACTGTGAGCTCATGACCTGAGCTAAGATCAAGAGGCAGACGCTTAACCAACTAAGCCAGCCAGGCATCCCTTTACTGATCTTTTTAAGAACATCCCAAGAATTCCAAGCTCCGTGTTGACAGCACGCAGGGCTTGATCTCACAAACCATGAGATCATGACCTGAGCCAAAAGCAAGAGTTGGACGCTTAGCCGACTGAGCCACCCAGACGCTCCTGGTGGTATGGATATTTTAACAATTATTCTTCCAATCCATGAGCATGGAGTGTCTTTCCATTTCTTTGTGTCATCTTCAATTTCTTTCATCGGTGTTTTACAGTTTTCAGAGTACAGGTGTTTCACCTCTTTGGTTAGGTTTATTCCTAGGTATCTTATTAATTTTGGTGCAGTTGTAAATGGGATTATTTTCTTAATTTATCTTTCTGCTGCTTCGTTATTCATGTATAGAAATGCAACGGATTTCTGTACATTGATTTTGTATCCTACAACTGGACTGAATTCATTTATCAGTTCCAGCAGTTTTGGGGAGTCTTTCGAGTTTTCTCTATGTAGTATCATGTCATCTGCAAATAGTAAAAGTTCTACTTCCTCCCTTCCAATTTGGATGGCTTTTATTTCTTTTTTGTTTTCTGAATCCGTGGCTAGGACTTCCAGTACCATGTTGAATAAAAGTGATGAGAATGGACCACTTGTTCCTGACCTTAGGGGAAAAGCTCTCCGTTTTCTGCCTTTGACTGTGATGGTTGCTGTGGGTTTTTCATATATGGCCTTTATTATGTTGAGTTATGTTCCCTCTAAATCTACTTTGTTGATGGTTTTTTTTTTTATTATGAATGGGTGTTGTACTTTGTCAAATGCTTTGTCTGATTCTATTGAAATGACCATGTGGTTCTTATCCTTTCCCTTACTGATGTGATGTATTGTGTTGATTAGTGACATTGAACCACTCTTGCAACCCAGGAATAAATCCCACTGGACTGTGATGAATATTGGATTTAATTTTCTAGTATTTTGTTGAGGATTTTTGCATCTATATCCATAGAGATATTGGACTATAGTTCTCTTTTCTTGTGGTATCTTTATTGATTTTGGTATCAGGGTAATGCTGGCCTCATAGAATGAATTTGTAAGTTTTCCTGCCTTTTCTATTTTTTGGAATAGTTTGAGAATAGGTATTAACTCTTTAAATGTTTCGTAGAATTCACAGGACATCCAGTCTTGGACTTTTGTTTTTTGGGAGTTTTTTGATTACTGATTCAATTCCTTTATTGGTTATTGGTCTGTTCAAACGTTCTATTTCTTCCTGTTTCAGTTTTGGTAGTTTATATGTTTCTAGGAATTTATTCATTTCTTCTAGGTGGTCCAATTTGTTGGCATATGGTTTTTTATAATATTCTTGTATAATTGTTTATGTTTCTGTGGTATTGGTTGTTATTTCTCCTCTTGTTTGTGATTTTATTTATTTGAATCTTGTCTTTTTTTTTCTTGATAAGTCTGGCTAGAAGTTTATCAACTGTATTGATTTTTTTTTTGAAGAACCAGCTCCTGGTTTCATTAATCTGTTCTATTGTTTTTTTAGTTCCTATATAATTTATTTCTACTCTAATCTTTATGATTTCCTTCCTTCTGGTAGTTTTTAAGTTTTGTTCGTTGCTCTTTTTCTAGATCCTTTAGGTATAAAGTTATGTTCTTTATTTGAGTTTTTTTCCTTGTTTCTTGAGTTAGGCCTGTACTGCTATAAACTTCCCTCTTAGAACCACATTTGATGCATCCCAAAGGTTTTGGACTGTTGTGTTTTCATCATTTCCATGTACTTTTAATTTCTTCTTTTATTCCTGGTTGACCCATTCATTGTTTAGTAGCATGTTATTTAACCCCCAGGTATCTATGGTCTTTCCAGATTTTTTCTTGTGGTTGACTTCTAGTTTCATAGGATTGTGGTCTGAAAAGAGGCACAATATGACTTAGACCTTTTTTGAACTGTTGATGCTTGCTTTATGACCTAAAACGTGATCTATTCTGTGGGGATTAAGCTTAGAATTAGCTTAATTCTAGCTGATTAGGCCCTTAATTAGGCTCAGGCTTCCCTGAGCCTGTACTTATGGATCAACAAGGCATAACGAATTAGAAAGCCATAGGATGAACACACGCAAGTTTGGGTAAACAAGATTAGGTAAATAAGATTAGGTAAACGGGGCAAGGGCTCCCAATATAGGACAAATGGGGCAAAGGCCCCCAATATAGAACAAATGGGGCAAAAGCCCGCTGTATAGGACAAAGGTATAGGAATAGGGAATCTCAGGATGAAAACATCCAAGATGAGGTAAACAAGATTAGATATTCAGGGTGGAAATGCCCCCCAACTTAGTATAATAGCAGAAAGTTGCTTTCATAGGAAGGAAGGACCAAATTAGGTAAACAGGTAAATAGGGCTATGGACTGCAGCTGGCAAATTTGCCCAGAGCAGAGCTAATTAGCAAAAGAAAGATGCCTTGCTGACCCTGAGGTAGCATGCTCAGTCTTTCTTGTCCCCTAGACCAGTTTAGGTAAACAGAGGTGGCACCTCACATCTGCTGTAAACAACCTTTGCCCAGTGCCAGCATTTTGTCTTGTATTAACCCAAACCCCTAACACCGCATTTCTTCAAAACCCCCTTTCCCTCATGCCCATGAGTTAATGATCACGATTTCATTGTCTCTTTGTGCACGTATATCACCACAATTGTAAGCCTTCTGATCCTAATAAAAATGGAGCAAGGACCCTTACTCGGGGCTCTTGTCTCCTCCCAGACATTAGCCTCTCTCACATTTTTGATCCTGCATCCCTCTCTCTTACTGGACAAGAGAGAACTCCAGACCAAGTCTACGACACTATTCTGGAGAATGTTCCATGTGCACTTGAAAAGAACGTGTATTCTGCTGGTTTAGAATGCAGTGTTCTGAAAATATCTGTTAAATCCATCTGGTACAGAGTGTCAGTCAAAGCCACTGTTTCCTTGTCGATTTTCTGTTTAGATGATCTGTCCATTGATGTAAGTGGGGTGTTAAAGGCCCCTACTATTGTAGTATTATTGATTAGTTCCTTTATGTTTATTATTCACTATTCTATGTATTTTGTTAATTACTTAAATTTCTTAACCCAATCTAAGTTTCTGCTTTCAGTACTGCCGTTGTAGAGAGAAAAGATAGGATAATTTATTGTGATAAGTAATAGCTTTTAGTTCAATGTCTGCCATTTTGCTTTATAGATTGGTAGTGTTTTCTTTCTGTTTAAATTTTTTTTGTAGGAAAAAAACTTGCTTTGTGCATGGAAAGAAACAATACAAATTCAAAACTTACAGATAAGGATTAGCACTATCACTCACCTCTTTAAAAAGTTTATACGAATACCCAGTCAAAACCAACAGGGTATCTCCCTTGAAATGTTATCTATATGAACTTCCAAGTAGACCACAGGACCATATACTATCTTGGAATGTCCTCAGAAGGCTCTGTCATTGATCAGGTATCTGTTGCAATTTTCAAAACTTACCTTTTCTCAGGTGTAGTTTATATCTAGTGACATTCACTCATCAGAATTTTGCTGTTCTGTGAATTTCATTATACATGTACCATCCTGAAACCTGCATGACAATTAAGATGTAGAACATTTCTCTCACTCCAAAATGTTCCTCCTTCTCACTTTGCTGTCCAGCCCTGGATCTGTCTCAGCCCACCAATGAAGTGCTCTACAATCATGGTATAGATTATGCCTTTTGTAGGTTTCCATATAAATGGCTTGAGAGAGCAAGGGAAAAATATTGGTTCCCTGTTTTTATTGTGGTTGATGGGTGAGGTTGTTGTGAGAATTCTTGCAGATGGGCAGGTGTTTGTGGTCTAAATCTTGAGCTAGATCCAAAGGAGGGAGCACCTCCTCTTTCTGACCAGCTTACCAAGGTGTGGTACACAAAGGAAGGAGAGGTGAGGCTTAAAGCTGTGGGCAGACATCAAAACTGAAGCTTGATTCTTTATCATAGTCACAAATTCAGTTTCAGAGGAGTAGGGTCCTCTAAAGGTTTGGAAGCTTTCCTGGAAAAGGTAATGTCAGAGACAACATGATTATTAAGAAAGGAATATTTTGGGGTGCCTGGGTGGCTCTGTCAGTTAAGCATCCAATTCTTGGTTTCAGTTCAGGTCATTGTCTCGTGGTTCTTGGGATCGAGCCCCGCATCAGGCTTTGTACTAATAGTGTGGAGCCTGCTTGGGATTCTCTCTCTCCCTCTCTCTCTGCCCCTGGTTTCTCTGTCTCTCTCAAAATAAATAAACATTAAAAAAAAGTTTTTCTTTATTCATTTATTATTTATTTTTTTATCGGCTCATAAATATATTGTAATTGCAAAAAGTTGAAAAAATACAGAAAAGTATAAATTCACTCATAACCTCATCATCCTACAATAATCCTGGTTAACAGGTTAACACTTTTGCAGTCGTTTTCCATACGGATTATTTTGATAATTAGAAAAGGTGAAACATGAATTTTTTTTTTCTGATGTGCTTTTAAGTACTTTCACCCTTTTCTCATCAAAGTCTTGGTAAAATTGTTGTTTTCAAGATTTGTAATAGAAATGTTAACATTTATGTTCAATTTTACTGTCTCTGGTGATGCTTTTATCCTATTTTCTTGTTTTCTATCAATGTGGCAGAACGGAACCTGCTGCATTTTTTAAGAGTTTACAAATCTATGTTTCTTTGTTAGAAAAGTGTTAATTTTACCACATCTATTTCATTTTGCTGCCAGGAGACCGCTAGGATTCCAACTTGAACTTTCCCATTCAGCACCTCTACTGGCGCTCAGAATCCTAAAGAACCAACAGTTCTGCACGGCACCACGAAGAATACACCTGACGTTTGGATATCCACCTTCTATAACCACCTTCATCTTTCAGGTGTGTAAAGAACTTGTCGAGTCCAAAGGGAGAACTGCAAACATTCATGTTTCAAAGATTTTGAGGAGGTTTGGTGATGTTTCTAATGATTGACAGAGTGGCTCTGTTCATTCCTGTAATTCTTGCCTTTTCAAATCCCTTCCTGGTATTCCTCAAATTACTTTCATTGCCACCACTCAGGGACAAATAAGAAAAAGAATTCTCTGTCACATCTTGCCTGTCACTTATCCTTTCTTGGCCATATCTATTTTGCTGTATTTTATTTAATGAATATCAGGCCACATAGTTCAACTGTAAAATGAATGAAGGTAGCTCTATCATAGGGCAAAAACAGGCATGGCGTGGGATTTTGCAAAAAAAAAAAGAAACAAGAAACAAAAAACAAACAAAAAAAAAACCCATCAAATGTGAAAGGACCTTGGTTGTTAAGGTAAAATCCTCTTGTGGCTTGTCCAAAGAAGGTTGACTGTGGATCATGGAAACATGTGACATGTTGCCCCTTCATATACATCAGAGACTTTTGTCTAAAGTATACAGAAAAAAAATGTATGAAAACTGACAGTTCTTTTTTAAGGGGAGGATTTGCGGACTTTGTGGAATCATTGAGCAGAGTGTTTCTGGATATTTGTGTAGAACATAAAGCCTAAAACATTTACTCTGGGCCCTTTACAGAAAAAGCTTGTCAATTCCTGCCCCAGTCATCCATGATCACATAGAGAGAGAACTGTTTATGCCAAAATGCATGAAATCAGTGGTTACTAGTAACATAAGTAACATGGATTAATTCAAAAGTAAATTTTTATTGGTTACTGACTTAGAAGATAATAAGATTACACCCATCGCAAAAATGTATAGGAATGGGAAATATTCCAAGGCAGGACATTGAAATTACCCATGGTACAAAAAAACCAAAGCAAGTGACTTTGGAACAAGGGGAACTGTGTTTAACTTTTTTTTTTTTTTTTAAAGATTTTATTTATTTATTTATTTATTTATTTATTTATTTTGAGAGAGAGAGAGAGAGAGAGAGAGATTCAGGGTCAGGACATGAAACCAGGCAGTGTAACTAAAACCTCAGGGACTTAACCATTCTGTATACCACTTTACCCAAAGATTCCAGTCCTGGGTGGCAGGTGCTCAGATCAGGGATCCATAATAAAACACTGTGTGGAGTGTGGAGTTTGGAAAGACAGGGATTTGGTGGTAGTCAGAAAACACATGTCAACCTTCCCGAGTAATTCTTAGCTTCAGACACCAATGAACTTTGGGCCACAGACTTACATTTACCTAGCCTCTGAACAAATCCTGTTCAAACTGGAGGGTAAATTAGGAGCAGAGCAGCCTCCCTCTCCCACTCCTCCCGTCCTCAGCCCTTGTTAGAGATGCCAAACTGAAATTTCCTCTTCCTCCCCCCCCCCAATTCTCACCTGTGCCTTCCATTCTGCAAGACAGGGCTGCACCCCCACTTTCTTGTTTTGTATCTCCATTATATGCAGTACACCCACCATATTTTTACCTTTCCCCCCTCCCAGTGATGAACAACAGGTTGCCCCCCTGTCCCTATCATCACAAATAACATTGCAATGAACATCCTTAGAGACCATTGTGAGAGTCTGGGGGGGATATATATAGCGGAATGGAACCGTTGAATCTTTGAACCAATCTGTGCGCCCCCCCCCCCCCCCCCCCCCCCCCCCCCCCCCCCTGCAAGGCATGAAGGCTTCTATATACCAATTAATAGCAATATATAGTGTAGGTATCATACTTGACATTTTATTGGCAGGATAATACTCGGCATTTTCCAGCTGATCCTTCACAGCGTCGTCCACGTCTCCAGCCTAAAACCGCCAATCAGATAGCTCATCATTACCTGTGGCTCATTGCTCCCCTTGGAACTGGCAAGGCACCTGTGGCCCTTCATACTTATAATCAGCCGAGCACTTACTTATTGTGTTAACGTCCGTGTTTAGGCCTCTGTGCTTACCACTGTGCAGCAGGGCCCCCAGGGTAGCGAGCGAGTGTCTTTTCTGTCCAGAGGCTTTTCACCACACCTGGCACGAGGGCACTCAGCACACGGTTGTGCATTCAAGCAAACGGAGAACAGAAGACCTATAACTTGCCAAGAAAGATGATTCGATTTGCAGCAGGAGGGATGAAAAGATCAATGTCATTGGTAGGGAGACATTCGCGCGCACGTGTCCTTCAGGGAAGATCTAGGACTTTGGATTTGGAGCAAAAGAGATAGTTTGGGGACAGAGCCGAGGATCAGCAAATTGCATGGATGGAAGTATATTGAGCGGGCGAGAGACCACAAGTGTCTTCAGCAATACAGGGAGGGGTGGTGTTGGCCAAATCGGGGCCACGGGGAGGCTCAGTGAGACATGATCAGCAAGGGGAAGGGAATCAGTGCAGTGCTATCAAAGCCACGGGAGGTGTGGATGACCAAAGGGACCACTGTCTCATACAGCAGGGCGGTAGACTCAAAATGAGAGTACGCAGGGGCTGCTGGGTCTGAAAATTCGTATTTCACTGGCATCTTTGATAAAGCTCATTAATTTGTACTAATATGAAGACGTGTATGACATTTTTTTCTACTTATCTACAGAGAACATTTTGAACTTCCTTTTGTCTTAACTATTGTATGACGCTTGAAACATCTGTATAAAAGGGAAATTTAGAATGTAATATTATTACAGGAAAAATGGAATTTTGCTAAAAGAAGTCATGTTAAAATACTTGGCTTATAGATTCCTTGCACTCTGTGAGGCGCCTTTTAAAAAAAAACCATTAACCATTTCCCTTGTTTCATGATAGCAATTAAGAGCTCCTTTGAAAGTGTAGGAGCCCTGCATTTTTTTTTTAATTTATTTTTAATGTTTACTTATTTTTTGAGAGACAGAGCACGAGCAGAGGAAGGGCAGAGAGAGAGAGAGAGAGAGAGAGAGAGAAAGGGAGACACAGAATCCGAAGCAGACTCCAGGCTCCAAGCTGTCAGCACAGAGCCCGACATGGGGCTCGAACCCACAGAGGACCGTGAGATAATGATCTGAGCTAAAGTCAGAAGTTTAACCAACTGAGCCACCCAGGCGCCCCTCTTCATGTTTTAAAGAAAGGCACAACCTGGTCTTTCTAACACACAGTAACATTGACACCACTGGCTTCAAAGAAATCTGCTTTTACCTGAAATTCCATAGGAACAAGAAGATACATGGACCTAACTTCCTGTAAGTTTACATAATTTATTGTTGCATTCTTATTTATCATCTAGTATTTTCCTCATAGACTTTCCATTTTTTAATGGAGACACTAGGATTTTTGTCAAAAAAAATTTTAAACACTTTCTCCATTAATCTCATAGAACTTGCTGGAGAATATAGATTTTTCCAAGATCCTAAATTTTGATGTCTTTGGAAAAAGTCTGCTTGATAGCTTTTATATTTTATAAATCTTTCATGGTATTTTTTGTCAGTTATTCTCCTTCTCCCGATCAAAAGCGTGATCTTTCAGAATTTTCTGGAAAGAAAAAAAAATTGCCTTAAGTCATTTTCACTGCTTCTAGGTATAGAATTAAATTAATGCAATAAAAGTTAAAGAAGAAACTCTTCCTTTCCTATAGCTGTTGTGCTCATTTCTTTTATTTCCTTTGTGCCTGAAATTTATGTCTCTGTGTGCTCACAGTGACTTGTAAATCGTCTTTACCCGTCTACACCAGTAATCTCAGGCCCTGGAAAAACATTTCTGAGTCCTGTGATTTCCTTTCCTGTAACATTTTCAGGGTGGTAGGTTATATCAAGGAATTTCAATCAGAATGTTAAGGTGGGTTGTCTGGAATTCTATCAAGTATAATCATCATTTCCTTGTCTCTCTAACATCAGGACTAGTATTTCTTTTAAAGTACGGTAATTGATGCTCATAATTATAACCCCAAGCAGCCACACTGCCTTCTGAATCAGGAAGGTTGCCAGTATGGTTTTGAGTAGGCATTTTATTTATACGAATCCGTTAAAAACGTATAATCCCATATAAGAAAGTTTTTGATTGTATCGTTTGATTAAGTAGATCAATTCTTCTGCTTTCTCCCAGGTAACAGAAAGACTGACTGTTAAACCTCTAAGTTTGTTTGATTATTCCACTTCTCATTCCTTGTATGTCAAGCCAGTCTTGTATTTTACCCCGTGTTATTTCTTTAAGTCCAAACGTGGTCAAAGCAAACCCTCCGTCAGCTCTGCACCTACACCTGAGCATCCTGTCACAGCTGAAGGAGGACACACGGTCCCGCTGACTGGTCTCATTAAATTTATGACCGTCAGCCTCCAATATGACCCCAGGATGGCTGGCGTCCCTGCTCTATTTTTCCAGTCAACTCACGCTCCCATGCTCTAGCAGGACTGAGTCTATCCCATCTCTTATCTGCCTTCCCTTCCTCCTCTCTCTCATCAGGTGACCTTGCCTTCGGTCACCAATCAGAATAGAACTTCCACATTCTCTCATTACCAAATCTACTCACCTCCCTGCATCTGTCCCCACAGACACTGCTTTCCCACCTATAACAAATAAAGTGAACCAGCTGGGCTCCTGCCCAAGGCCAGACCCTCCGCTCATGCCCTGGAATCCTTCCCCTCCTGGCCACCCAAGGCCTCTGTTCCTGCATCACCTGCTTCCCCGCTTCCCGGATCATTTTCTCTAGAGCCCCACATACGGCAATTTCTCCCATCCCTCAACAAGACCTTCCTTTACCACTCTCCTTCCCTAGGCGCAGCCCCATTTGTCAGATCCCTTCTAGCTACGCCCCTGAACCAAGTGGGGGTTTTTTGCCACGCCCACTTTCTTCCCTCCGTCTCTCCTGAGCCCACTCTGACCGAGACTGTTCCCCACGAGGCCAGGCACTGGTCTCCCTATTGCCCCATTGGAAGTCAGTTTTGGTTCCCGCATCTCTGAATCCCTCTGCAGCAGTGACCACAGTCATTGTTCATTCCCCTCTTGCAGTGGCCTGGTTCACATCTCCCAGATCCCCACCTCACTGGCTTCTTCTTCTGCTTCTCTCCTGTGGCTCGTCAGAGTCCCATCCAGATTCTCCACGTTGTGGTGCCCTGAAGTTTCATCCTTTGCTTTCCTTCATCCAGTCTTATTTCATCTTATGACTTTAAATAGCAACCGCCTCTTAAACAGCCCTTTGCATTTCTTCCCAACGGCTCTCCCCTCACTACAAGCTCCCCTCGATGGCTCCACTTAGACAGATGCATCAGGCGCCTGAAACTCCCTGTGTCCAATGAAGACCTTTGCTTCCTCTCCGCCCCCACTCCCCAACTCACTCCTCTTCTGTCTGCTCTATTTCGGGATGTGGCAACTCGTACCCCCATTCGCTCGTGCCAACAATTTAGGGGTCCCCACAGGTTCCTCCCTTTTCAACAGTCCACACCCAACAAGTACCACTAGTATATCACACATTCTGAACACGTCTCATCATGTTTGCCATGGTAGTGGTCTAGTCCAAGGCCTTGCTGGGCCCACTGAAGTAGCTTCTTGTGAGGTCTCACCTCCTCTGCGCTTGGTCCCTGTGGTTTCTACTCCACGGAGCAGCCAGAGTAGCCCTGTTCAAGTATAAATCAGCTCAAGGTCCCCTGCTCAGAACCCTCCCGCGGCTCTCCATCACATTTGAAACAAGCTCCGAGGGCGCCCGGCGTCTGACTTCGGCTCAGGTCATCATCTCGCAGTTCTTGAGTTCGAGCCCCACGTTGGGCTCGCTGCTGTCAGCACGGAGCCCGCTTTGGATCCTCTGTCCCCCTCTGTCTGACCCTCCCCCGTGCATGTGCACCCTCTCTCTCAAAAATAAATAAATATTAAAAATAAAAAAAGAAGAAGAAAGAAGCTCCAATGCCCTTGTGGTGATTTGGTCCTGCCTCCCTCTCTACTCCGACTGCTACCACTCTCCCCCACTTTCACTTTGCTCCAGTACACAGACCTTCTCCCCAAACGCAGATGCTTGATGCTGCCTCAGTGCCTTTGCATTTGCGGTTCCCTCTACCCCGCACATTTCTTCCTCCAGGTGTTTCAGGATATTCTTTCTTCCTTTCTATATTTTTCTTCATATTTTTTATCTTCACCCGAAATATAGTTATTGATGCAAGCCTCATGAGAACGGAGACTGTCTCTCTCTGGCACTGCTGTGTCTCCACGCTTAGAACAGCACTTGATATTAAAAATTAAAACAAAGAAACCCCAAAACAAAAACAAAAACAAAAACAAAAAGGAGCACCTGGGCGGCTCTGTCGGTTAAGCCTCTGACTTGAGGCTCAGGTCATGATCTCGCGGTCCGTGAGTTCGAGTCCCACATGGAGCTCTGTGCTGACAGCTCGGAGCCTAGAGCCTGCTTCAGATCCTGTGTCCCCCTCTCTCTGTGCCACTCCACTGCTCGCATGCTCTCTTTCTCTCTCTCAAACATAAATAAACATTAAAAAATTAAAAAAAAAAAAAAAGAACAGTGCTTGATGCATGACAGGCACTTAAGAAATATTAAATGACAAAAGAAATAATGTCATAAAGTATTTTTCCAATTTTTAAATTCTAGTTCCACCCTACTGGTGCACCAAACATAGATTGTATGTAAAGCTCCTTTCAGCCCTTCTGGTTCTGACCCCCTGCAACTCTGACCTCCACATAGTATCTCTGATCTCTGTCATCATCAATCTCCCCCTCTGAGAGGCGGTAAGCAGTGTGTTTTAATTACAATAGACCATCTTGTGTCTGTCCGCAGGGTTGTAGGTCGGCCCACAGGACAATGTGGAATTTGCATACCCTATGTATTTGTTTAACTTGTTACCCTGGACATTTGAAAACACGTAAAATAGTAAAGAAAATAATATAATGAGCCAGATTTAGTATCTCCCAGCATCAACAATGAATTCATGGCTAATCTCGTTTCATGTATTATCACCTCTTGCCTCTCCAGGTTATTGTGAACCAAATCCCGGGCTTTATATCATTTTGCCTCCAAATTTTTCATCTCTATAGAACGTCTCCATTAAAAAAAAAAAAAAAGGAAAGCACACATAGCTATGGTACTATTATCACACCTAAAAATTATCAGTAGTTTCCTAATATCAACAAATTTTTAGTCAGCGTTCACATTTTTCTCATTTTCTTATAGCAATATTCAACAGTGCTGTTTGAATCAGGTTCCAGAAAAAAAAAAAAAAGTCCGTATTTTAAAACTGGTTGATCTGCTTGTTATTTCTCTTGTCAAAGCCTCCTCTCTCTCTCTCTCTCTCTCTTTCTCTCCCCACCCAACCCTACCCGGCCATTTTTGTTTAAGGAAACCAGTTGGGTTTTTTCTCCAGAGTCTCCCTCGGTCTGAATCTTGCTGACTGCATCTTTCACAATTTCAAGAAATTGGTAGATGTAGAGCTCGGAACAGAATCAGGCTCGGTATCACTTTTGGCAAGACTACTTTATAGGTAGTGTCTATTTCCAATAGGAAGTAATAACGAGTAATAACAATGTCTGAATGTCACTCTTTTGGTGATGTTGTCAGGCATTGACATTCTTTAGATCAGCATTTATCAAACCTTTTGTTTTATGAGTACATTATACTCTTAAAAATTATTGAGGATCCACAGAACTTCTGTTTATGTGGACTTTATCTACTGATATTTATCACATTAGAAATTAAAACTAAGAAAACTTTAAGTGATTTTCTTCTTCTTTCTTTTTTTTTTTTAATGTTTATTTTTGAGAGAGACAGAGTGTGAGTGGGGAAGGGGCAGAGAGAGAGAGAGGGAGACACAGAATCTGAAACAGGCTCCAGCTCTGAGCTGTCAGCACAGAGCCCTACGCGGGGCTTGAACCCATGAACCGTGAGATCGTGACCTGAGCTGAAGTCGGACACTTAACGGACTGAGCCATCCAGGCACCCCAAAACTAAGGAAACTTTAAAACATTTATTTGTTTAAAGTAACAATAATAAACCCCTACATGTTAACACAAATACCATAATTTCATGGGAAGTAACTATATTTTCTAAAATAGAAAGTTCACAAGAAAGGAAGCATTGTTTTACATTTTTATAAATATATATATTTTAATTTTTAATGTTTATTTTTTAGAGAGAGTCAGAGAGTGAGCGTTTTTGTATCATTTTGTATCAATTGCTGGGTCATAGGGTCAGCCTAGTACTTTTCAAAGATTCTTGGGAAGCTCCTCTCTATGTAGTTATGCCACTACCAAACAATTATATTTCTTTTGTTTTATTTCTAGTTTGGGGAGGTTACCTCTTAAAATTTAATTTTATAATTACCTTTCATGGCTTCACAGTCAAATCTACAAAGTAAAGTTATTTAAAGTCCCATCCCCGTCCCTTCCATCCTTTCCATATATCTCTTTTCGGGTAACCATTTCTGAAATTATAGGGCATATATCCATACTGCCTCTTCATTGAGTAGAGAGTAGCATGTTATAAGTACTTTCCCCCATCTTGAGTTTTTGTTTTCTTTTCTTTTGTTTTTGTTTCAAATAGTAATATGTCCTGGTATTTCAAACAGTGATATGTCTAGTGTATGGAGATAGTCCTGATCCCTTTAACAGTTGCCGCCTACTTCGTTGTGCTGACTTATTCCGTAGCCTATTCCATCAGTCCCTTATTGATGGGCATTTGGTTCTAATAGTTAGCTAATACAAACAAGACTGGGATAAATAGTTTTACGCATACTTAATTTTTAGAAACTTTGCTAGTATTTTTGGGAAAGATTTGTAGAAGTGGGATTGCTAAATTGAAGGGTAAATGAACATGATGTTTGGGGGAATGTTGCCAAATCCTCCTCCATCGGTGTGGTGCGGGTTATTTTTTCTCATTTCTCAGATCCACCATTTTATCCTCCACTTAAAGCCGCTGAGACCTGAACTCAGCACACCACATTTCTGCTGTACCGGCGGACTCCCTGTTGAGTTTTGGTAAAAGTGTGCTGGAGGCAGAATGCAAATCAGGAAAACGGACAAGGGATTTACTGCCTTCTGCTTTATTGCCTCCAGTAAGGGGAGGATATGGTATCTGATTTTCTACACTCCTAGAACCCACTGTTAGGTTTCTGCCCCAGGCAGTCAGTAACCTACCCTAGAAACCTCTGCTCTGTGGGGCCTCCTTTGAACTCTTGGGGTTCATGCCCAGTGAGATGGTACCCTTTCTTCAAAGGTCCGATCCTAGCTCACCGGGTCTTTTCTCCTAACCAGTCAGGTCGCCTTTCTCTTAACCAGTCAGGCAGTGCGACTTTCTCAGGATTCTGGGTTCCAGCTCAGCAGGGATCCTTCTCCAAGTGTCCGTATTCGAATCCCAACCTGTTTCCTTGGTTTCCTTAACTTCTAGGGAAAAAAGCTTCTTCCTGGAATTACTATATTGTGAGACTGCAGGGTTTACTTTTGGTCTTTTAGATTCAATACCTGGTTAACAGTTCTCTTTTAATTAAATTAGATAATGTGAATTTTATTTCTCTGAGTCTGACCAATGTATGGGTTTTGTCATCTTGCATTTATTTATCCTCAATCTGTGAGAATGTTCATTTCTCTACAGCCTCGGCAACAGAGTTTGTTGCTAAACTTTTGGATTTTTGCTAATCTGTTAGGTAAGCCATGGCTTCTCAGTAGAGTTTGAATGTGTTTTTCTTTTATCTGGGGAAGGTGGAGAATCGCTCAAATGAATATCCATTTGTATTATTGCTTGTAACTATCTGTCCCATTTCCCCATAGGTCTTCTGCCTGTTTCCTTCTCTATTTTTAGATGCTTTATTTTTCTTTCTTTGCTTTTTTTTTTTTTTTTTTGGTATTAACTATATCAGTCCTTGATTGTCATACAAATCTGAATATTTTCCCACAGGGTGTCATTTATCTTTTTACTTTGCTAGTGACAGTTGATTTTTTTTTTTTTTTAGTTTTTATTTTATTTGTTTGCCATGCATGCATTTTTTTATATTTATGTAATCAAATGTTAGCAATTTTTTTCCCATTCTTTCTGGAAATTGAAGCAAAATTAAGAAAGTCTTCCCCATATACTTATATTTTCTTTTAATAAGTATATCATTTTATCTTTATCTTTAAGCTTCTGATCCATTTGGAATTTATCCTTGTGTACAATATAAACAATGAATCGTTTATGTTTTTCTGGGCAGGTTTCCTGAAGACCCCCTTTCTTGGCCACTAGCAAGTTCTCTGAGGTCAGAACACCCTGGCTGAGAGCATGTTTTCAAGACCATGACTGTGGTCCAAGGGGGTCTGGGCTCACTCAGACAAGACAGCTGAACAACCCTAAAAGAGAGTCTGAAATTTGGTTTTGATGAAACTGTTAAACTGAAAAGTTTTAAAGGTGTAGCCAAAACATCTGCTATTCCCATATTTGTCAACCATCCTTTTAGGAACAGGGCTCTGCTGGCCTAAGGATCTGATGTTGCACTCAGGTTTTATGTTGCCACATCCATAAATAAGGTCTAAGATGTCATATATATATCAAAAGTGACCCCAAAGGTTAGCGTTTCGAAACTGCAATGCATGCTACCTGTCTCCAAAGCTGGAAAGACCTCAGGCTTCCACAGAAGTTCTAATTATGTGCCAGTTTCTTACAAGTCAAGGATTCAAGAGTTTTAGCCTATATATTCCAATAGCAAAAATTTTCTTAGAAGATTTTATTTTATTTTTTTAATTTGAGAGAGAGAAAGAGAGAGAGAGAGAGAGAGAGAGAGAATATTAAGCAGGCTCCACTCAGTATAAAGCCTAACATGGGGCTCGATCCCACGACCCTGGGATCAGGACCTGAGCCAAAATCGAGTCAGGTGTGCAACCCACTGAGCCATCCAGGTGTCACTAAAAAACTTTATTTTTAAGTAATCTCTACACCCAATGTGGGGCTTGAACTCACAACCCCACGATCAAGAGTTGCATGGTCTACCAAGTGAGCCAGCTAGGCACCCCCCCAATAGCAAATTTAAGTCAAATTAGAAGGAATAGATTTTAAAACAAACCTATGAAATGACTTTGCTTCAAAAAAGACAACCTACAACCTCCCAGTCATCTGGAGCCAGGTAGATCTCAAGAAGTAGCCTCCATCAAATTCTTTGTCCTAACTCCGGAATGGAAGTCACTGTTAGATGGGAACAGCTAATATTTATTTGATTTGGACACCTGGTTATCAATTGAGTGATTGCAATGTTGTGGTTACATAAATAACTTTCACTTTTCTGAAATAGCTTTGAAAAAAAAAAAGTTTGTTTTTTGAGAGAAAGGAAGAGAGCATGTGCACGTGCACGCCTGTGTTTGTGGAGGAGGGGAGTGGGCAGAGAGGAAGGGAGACAGAGACTCGAAAGCAGGCTCTAGGCTCCGAACTGTCAGTGCAGAGCCCGACTTAGGGTTCAGACTCTCGAACCATGAGTTCATGACCTGAGCTGAAATCAAGAGTCCGTCGCTTAACTGACCGAGCCATCCAGGAGTCCTGAAATAGCTTTTCTCAATATCGTTTCATTCGTAGGAGATTATACAACCTAACTTTTAGGTTCATTTTTGCTGACTTAGACTGGAAAAAAAAAAAAAAAAAAAAAGGAAGTTCTGAGAGCTGCTTATGGTTATTTAACGAAATACCCCACCTATCATTTTACCTTAGAAAACACTGGACTAATACTTTTGCCCTCTTTGTGGGTGCATTTAAAAATAATAGAATGTTTGGGGATTACCAGAGATGAGAGGATACGAATGTAAAAAAAACTGGATCTCATTTTATTGTCTATCACTATCCTCTTCTCGCTGGGCTATCTTTCTGTTAGTGACCTCCAGGTCTTTGACTTCTTGCACATTTTTCTTTTCACCTTTTGTTCCCTCCCTAAAGAAAGAAAGGCATGTTATAATAGAAATGAATAATCTAATGGTATCCTGCTGTGACTCCCTACTGTTTCTTGTCTCTCCTTCTTGCATATATGTGTTGTCACACGAGTATAATGTATACAGATCAGACATCTTACCAGACGCCTCCACCCAGGCTTCCCCTAATGTAGTTGCCTCACCCCCAGCCACCAGAGAACAGATTGCCCGTTACATCACTCAAGTGTATTGTTCTCATTTCTCCCTATGGCATATGTTCCTTCTAGATGCTTTTTAGCTCATGGTTAAGGAGAGGCAAAACATATTCTGCATTTTAAGATTAATATTATATATACTTGACTTTTACAAGGCTAGACACCCTGGGGACTGACGTTTAACAGATGTTAATGGAATTTAATTTTTACGCACCCTGTGCGAGAACATTTATCTTTGGGATAAAATGCTGTGAAACCTATGTGGCACCAAGAAAATTTCATAATAAATGATTTTTCACTCTATATCCTTAAATCAAGTTACAGAGTCTGAGCAAAGTGGAAAAGCTGTTTCCTGATATTTAGAATTTAAAACCTGAATATGATTATCATTAATTTATTACACTGAGAGTATCAATAGGCATTTTGCCAGAGTTATCACTAGTGCAAAACAATTCTAAAATGGTGCCTATAAAGAAACTTTTTTCACAACCTATTTTTCCATTGATTTTCATTAGGTAAGAAGTTCTTCCTGAAAAAAAAAAAATCTGGCCCCAAACATATTAAATAATAAACAGCATGATAAGTGTTCTGAAAATTTTCATGTAAAAAAAAAACTCTAATAAAGCAATACCACTCAGAAGTACTTGTAAAATTATAGGCACTTGACAATGTATGTTGAGTAAATTAATTTGCTGTTCTAAGGCTATGCCTAGGAACATAATAGCCACTTGTTTTTTTTTTGTTTTTTTTTTTAAGTACATTTTTGTGTGAATGTAAACTACAGTTTAATTTCAGATTTCTGCTAATGTTAGGATTCATAGAATTTGGATTATCAATTCAAGCTTTTAGAAAATAGAACTTTTGTAATCTTCCTAATTAATGAACTAATATATATTAAAAGAAACTTTCCATTTATTCTATACGTGTTAAAAATTCTGAGAGCTCTCCAGTTCCATTTAATGAAGAAAACTCTTCTCTTTTTATTTTTTTTAATTTTTTTTTCAACGTTTTTTATTTATTTTTGGGACAGAGAGAGACAGAGCATGAACGGGGGAGGGGCAGAGAGAGAGGGAGACACAGAATCGGAAACAGGCTCCAGGCTCCGAGCCATCAACCCAGAGCCTGACGCGGGGCTCGAACTCACGGACCGCGAGATCGTGACCTGGCTGAAGTCGGACGCTTAACCGACTGCGCCACCCAGGCGCCCCGAAAACTCTTCTCTTTTTAGTTCAGTGACTGGCACTGGGATGTCTACTTAATACACATTTGATGAGTAAATGAATGATTGCGACAGGAGCCAGGCACTTACAGAAAAATGAGGTCATGTGGCAATTGTGATGAGCATTCGAGGAAATCAAGATGGTTGCTGCTCTGAGAACCTGCTGCTCAGGTTCTATCCTGAGCTAGCTGTGTGATCTCAGGTAAGTCCATTGTCCTTCCTGAGCCTTGACTTCCTCCATGCAAACGCGGATGTTTCAGACAATCTCGAGTGGCCTCCTACCTCCCAAACCCTAGTTCTAAATCTTAATATTAACCAGTCATTCTTTCCAGTTTTGCTTTGGACGGTAGCCATGGGTAGAGACCCATTTAGGCTATAAACCCTCTGCCTTTGAAATTACATGTAGTGGCCTCTAGAACTAAATCTCTTTAGGCTTGAATGCTAAGGCAAGCAGTAGAAAGATAGAAGCCTTGAGGGTTCACACATAAAAGAGGTGAGCCAGTGGAGGAGACCAGAGAAGGAGAAGGATATCTAGAAAAAGCACCCCTGTAGTTCAGAAGTCTCCAGACAGCAGGTTTTCTCTAGAGGTAACAGTAAGTTTTATTTATGACTGATTAACAACTGATTAATTTATAAAAGGCTTCCCTTCCAAAGGGAGCACCAGGATACTTTATTTCCTAATTGGATGGTGACTTTGCACATAAATAAAGGAGAATCACTGCTGCCTGTTGGGGTGACAGTTTGACAAGGCAGGTTTATTCTTGTCTCCCTCCTGATTTACTATATGACCTTGGGCCAGTCATTTATCTTCCCCCAAACCAGTTTCGCTAATTATAAAATGGAAATAAAAATACTTGCTGCCTTCACAGAGGATTAATGAGATAAGGTGAATGTCTTTAAGCTCCCGGAGGGGAAAAGGCTGTATACAAGTAAGCAAAGAACTAGTCAGAAGCTGCTGGACTTTTCGCACGACTTGGGAAAGAAAGCCCTAATGATAGAACCCCAGAGGTTTAAGTTTTCTAGTCCAAAAGAAAGGGGGGTGGTGTGGACTCCTATCTTACAACCAGCCCAAGTTTTCCTCCAGCATACATTGGAGACTGGAATGCATAGCAGCTGGCAGGCAAGCCTGAATTTATTCCTCCAGGGTTCTAGCTCTTGATCCGTCCTGAACGGCGACATCTTGGGGAGGGGTCAAATTAGTGTTCTGCTTCCTCAATTTCTTCTTCTGTAAGATGCTGAATGTAATACTACTTAGTCAGATACGTGGAGATACATGTATAGATTCCTGACATATAGTGAGTTCCAAGTAAGTATCTTCTATAACTTATGTCTTCAGCAGCAAAATTCAAACTGCTGGAATGTTTTCCTCCTAAAGATCAAAGGTCCTTAGGAAAGAGCGTTTGGGGTACAATGGTAAACGTGATGTAAAAATTCTTCATTTAAAAGGTGGGGCAGGGAACTAATACAAAGATCGATTCGGCTCACTCTCTTACACTGAATAAAGCGTGTTTGGACAACGCCTTAAAATTCGCCTGCGCGACCGCAAGGGGGCACTGTGAGTCTGCTTTGGCGCGGGAGAGGCGACAGCAGCGCGGGGCCGCGAGGACTGGATCCCAGCGTCCGGGAGAAACGCCCCGCCCCAGCTCGGGCTCCGGAAGGAGTGGCCTTGATGACAGCAGGAGCGAGGGGCTACAGGTAGCCCGACAGCTCTTCGAGCTCGTTCTCTTCCCACCCTGCAACAGGTCCCTTCCTGGCAGGTTCTTCCTGGCGGCTCTTCATAACGTGGGATCCGCTCGCTAGTGCCTGAGCTCAGAAACCCGGACACCCTAGCCCCGGAACCCCCCCCCCCGACCCCCGAACTGTAGGGAACATTTTGGGTGCGCCTAGGTGGGGTGCTTTTCCGGGCAAAAGGGTCAAAGCTGCCGTTTGCTTCTTTAAGGGGTGTGTGTCCCTTAAGGGGTTAAGCTTTTCTGATTTAGGGAAAGAGGACTCTCCCCTCCCCCACCCCCCAAAGCCAAATGCGCAATTCTGGAAACGACTCTGAAATCATCAGTAGTCTGTCTCCAAGGTCCAGGTTAGCGGATGGCACTCCCCACCGGGACTCCTCCGGGAACAGCGCCCAGTTTCGGTCCTCAAATATCTCAGGCGCGAAGTTGAATCGCCCTTCTGCGAAGAGAGGAGACCTTGCCCCATCGAGTACCTCGACCAAAATTCTCTTAGCCCCAAGAAGAGGTCAGATAATTCAGGAAATGTAGTCGAGGCACTCGCTCTGTTCCACCTGCCGCTCGGGTCCCCACCCCCAGGCGTTTGCCCAGGCATTTGGGGAAAAGGGGGAAACTCGGCTGATTCTCTTCCCTGGAGAGAAAGTGCGGCGCGCCAAGGTGTCCCAGCGTCTCCTCTAAAGCCGGCTGGGTGGCGGTGTATCCGTGTCCTTGCGATCCCGGGCGGGAGGTGTGAGCTCTGCTCCCTGGGCTCCAGGACAGGTCGCCGGAAGCGTCCCTGGGGACAGAGCCACCCGGGAGATTCGGGCGGAATGCAAGGTGGGCGGACCGGACTGAAAGCACACTGGAGACGAGGATGAAAGAACCTGGCAGAAAGTAGGGTGGGGGGGCCGGGTGGAACGCGCCGGCCCAGGGGAAAGGTCCGACCCATCCCAAACTTTCGCAGACTCGGGGGCTTCGGAGGGGAGAGCCAGGCAGGAGCGCCAGCTTTTTCCGCCGCCCCGCGCGCCCCACCGCAGCGAGGAGGGGCGGCACGCAGCGCCGGCTGGACTCGGGCGGTCCCCTCGTCGCGCCCACCCGCCGGGCTAAAGCGCCGCGGCTCGGGGCTCTGGGCGGGCGTCCACGGAAGAAGCCAGACCGCCTGGCTCCGGCCTGCGCGCCGGCTCCGAGGAAGGGGAGCTAACTCGGATTGGGCAAGGAGGAGGGCAACTTGGCCTCACGGCCTCGCCCGGCCGGGTCAGGCAGCGGGACGTGCCCTTGGGCTGCCCGCGGGCGCGCCGGCCGAAGTCGGGGCGGCTCGCGACCAAGTGAGATTTCCACGAGCTAGAGAAATCGGATTAAAAAGAAATGCACAGAGCGATCCCAGGCAGCCGCGGGAGCCGGGCAGCCTAGAAGCCGCCCCCTGCGCGCCGGGAGGACGGCGGTGACCCGCACTCGCGAAGACGAGGCGCTCCAGGGCGGCCGCGGGGCTGCGCGGAGGAGCCGCCTCCCCAGCGTGGGGCGCGCGTTCAGACGCCGCCACCGGCCGCCGGAAGGCGAGATGCGGCGCGCGGCTCCCGGCCGGTCCCGGCGGAGCAAACTCCGGGGCGGCACCGCGCGCCGCTGACCCGGCGCGAGTCCGAGGGCTGTGCCGGCCCCGCCCGCCTCCGCCCCCTCCCGCGCCCGCCGCGCGCCCCTCCCCGCGGCGGCGGCGCATCCAGGGGCGGCGCGGAGCCGAGCGGAGCGGCTCGCACAGCCGCCAGTGCCTGCGAGCTCCAGGCTGCTTGGGGAATTCACTTTGCCGCTTTTACGCTTCTCCCTCTTCGGGATTCTTCTGCTGGCTTTCTGGCTCCGGCCCTCTCCTTTCCTTTACACGGAGAACTTCGCGGCGGTTTCTCTTTCCCCTTGGAGGAGAGGATTAAAAGTTCCAAGAACTGGTGCCGCCCGTGCCGCTCGGGCGCTGGGACGGTGCTTGCCGGCGGGGTTCCAGTCCCACCATGTGCACCAACATAGTTTACGAGTGGCTGAAAGCGCTGCAGCTCCCGCAGTACGCGGAGTCCTTCGTGGATAACGGCTACGATGACCTGGAGGTTTGCAAACAGATCGGGGACCCGGACCTGGACGCCATCGGGGTGCTGGCGCCCGCGCACCGCCGCCGCATCCTGGAGGCCGTGCGCCGGCTGCGGGAGCAGGATGCCGCTGCCGCCGGCCTCTACTTCACGCTGGAGCCGCAGCCGCCGCCCGTGCCGCCCGCGGTGACCGTCCCCACCGGCCGCCGGGGGGAGCCGTGTGGCGGCCCGGCCTCGGGCACTCGCGGGGACCCCCGCAGCCAGACGACCGCCCCCCGCAGCAGGGAGCTGGTGAGCTACCCCAAGCTGAAGCTGAAGATCATGATCAGGGATAAGCTCGTCCGCGACGGCATCCACCTGAGCAAGCCCCCGTACTCCCGCAAGGTAAGGAGGCGCCGCCCGGACCGCGCGGGGCGCGCGGCGGGAGGGGACACGGCCCAGCGGCGGCAGCGCATGCCAGGTGACGACGGGGAGGCCAAGGATGCTTTGGGTAGTTGGGATGCTCTCGTCTGTTCTTTCCGTATTCGCTCTTGGGTCCTTCCTTCCCGGTGTCACCAGCGGTTGGTAAGGCAAGATCCCGCACCCAGGTGTCAGTTCTAAACGAGGACCAAGTCTCCGCTTAGTGTCTGGGGCTCACCTGCCAGGAACCGGAATGAGCGGCGCTTCTCCAGGAGCGAAGGGCAATTCCAGATACCCTCTGTGGTAGTGTTTAAGTCTGGCAGGTACCGGAACGGTGGCTAATACCTACCTTGGTGTCGATCTTTTTTTTTTCTCATCCTTTTCCTTATCTTTTTGAGAAATTTCCAGAGGGAAATTGACGAACTCTTTAAAGGGTGGGAAGTCGAGCCCTGTGATTCCCAATTCCATAAAGTCAAATCACAACACTGCTGCACGTTTGTAAAGTGAACCACTGACAGGGACAGTTGGGGGGGGGCGGGAAAAACAAATGTGTGGCCACTTGGGATGAGTTCCCTCACCTGGAGTACAGGGAGGTCATCTGTGCTAAAGACACTGAAGATAATGGGGCCGCGGAGGGTGTGCTGCTGGGGTCTGTGCTGGGTCACCGATTTGGTTTACTGTTAATCCAGATGCCACAAAGTAGGAACCACTGTGAGTTCTAGAAAGTGTTGAGTGGACTCGCGGTTGGGAGGGGAGAGCACAGTCCAAGGAAGTGAGATTTTTCAGTGGCCAGTGAGGAATTCTGGGCAGGGGG
The DNA here is from genome assembly GCF_023721935.1 of Panthera uncia. Taxonomy (NCBI): domain Eukaryota; kingdom Metazoa; phylum Chordata; class Mammalia; order Carnivora; family Felidae; genus Panthera; species Panthera uncia. Next base: position 101,128,276 of record NW_026057580.1, read on the forward strand.
GAGAGAGGTGGGGAAGGAACTGGGAGGTTATGGAAACTGCCCTGTGAGGAAGGCTCAAATACAGGTTTGGGCCTTGAATAATGAACAGGAAGTCTTATTTTCACACAGGAGCTCTCCCTCCAGCCGAGTCTGTTCCGTTTAGGTTCCTGAAGCCTTCCAAGTTGAGGGTCTTTGCCTTGAAAGGGAGAAGTAGACAGCACAGGTGATCCTCAAACTTGCTTGGATTTACCCAGGAAAGGGAGGACTTCAGCTGGAAATCCTATAGAGAAGCTCAGGGGGGAATGGTGGTAAAGGAGCTGCAGCTGGGGGGTGAGGGGGGGTGGGGGGAACGGCTGTAAACACAGCACCCTAACAGGGGAACACGGATTATCTACATGTTCTGTGCTCATCTTGGTCACTTGCGTTGCATTATGTTCTTAAGTGAGGGTCATAACGTCCAGCTTTCAGGAAGGGCAAGCGAAAACTTGGTAAAAAGTGGATAGGGTAGACGGGAATAAAGCGTTTGATATTATCCACATGTTATCTTGCAAGAAAGGCAGTTTGGATAACTTGCTTGAGAGTAGACATTTGACTTATAAAACTAATAGAGAGGGCAGGTCCGGAGGACAGTTTGCCTCAAATTAAACCTGTATTCCAGTCACCCACCCTGTGTTACCGATATAACCGATGCAGGCCCCAAACCGGGGAATAGAGAGGAAAACACGCTTTTCCCAGGCAGGTAGAGTTAGTCCCGTCTGGTGTGGATAGAGGGACAGGACCATTAGTCCAAAGGCTCGTTCCCGGAGACAGCAGATCAAAGGAGTTCAAGGTGTCAGACTCTTGTGATTTACATCCCAGGAAGTGAAGTGGGTGTGGGCTGAGAATATGTGAGCAGGTGGGCACATGGTGAGGACATAGGTCAAGGCCTGGCCAGAATGGGATACAGAGAATAAGGTGTATCACTGTGCCACTAGCTTATTCTTCGGGAACAGAGCTGAGTACGGGCAAGAGGGCAGAGGAGAGCGTGCGCTGGAGAGAGTGATGTGCAGGAAGTGTCCCATTTGGTCCTGAGACTTAAACATACAGGCATAGATATCAAACTTAGAAGCTGAGAAGGATTCTTGTTCCATTTAGAAGCGGTCGAGAATTCTATGGATGTGAAATGTCTGGGTGCAGACTTTGGACTGAATCCTGCCTAGATCATGGTGTCCATATGGTAGTTCATGTGAGCAAGTGCGATTTAGAGAAGAAGATTTCACCTCGTGTTGTAATACTATTTACTTTCCGTGTAAATGATGATTTTAGTCAACTTCCATATAAAATCCGGTAACAATCCTTGATAAAAAAGATAACACCCTATTCACTTTCCATACACACTTAATTCTGGTTCTTAAACTGATGGAGGAATCAAATGGAGGCAGAAGTGTGTTTGGACCTCCACGGATGCTCCGACTGGGGACTAGAAACATAGAGATGACAAATTGAATTATAAAAAAAAGTTCTGTTGCTGTAGTTTTATACATCTGTTATAAGAAAAACACATAATAGGAACTAAGGTGTAATTAACGTTGCATTGAACATACAAGTGAGCCACAGTGCCAAATCATGTTGCTTGTTCTGAATGTGTCACTTATGTGTGCATTGCCTCTAAAGTTTTGGGTTTTAAATGATTTAAGAATTGTTTTCTGGGGCGCCTGGGTGGCTCAGTCGGTTAAGCGTTCGACTTTGGCTCAGGTCACGATCTCACGGTCCGTGAGTTCGAGCCCCGCGTCGGGTTCTGGGCTGATGGCTGAGAGCCTGGAGCCTGCTTCCGATTCTGTGTCTCCCTCTCTCTCTGCCCCTCCCCCGTTCATGCTCTGTCTCTCTCTGTCTCAAAAATAAATAAAACGTTAAAAAAAAATTAAAAAAAAAAAAAGAATTGTTTTCTGGCACAGCTTGTGTGTGGGCAGATAGTGCTAGGACTTTTCCTTCAGAATGTGATCCACATTATAATAGCTCCAAGTTCCTTGGCTCGGTCATGGTCAGAACGTGTAGGTGGTTCATTATGTGCATTTGGGATTCTGCTTATTCAAGCAGGCCTTACATTTCCTTTATAGTCATTTGCATCGTTGATCCCTGTGATTATTTTTTTGCATTTTGGTAAGAATATTAGGTGGCTTGAAAGTGGGTCATGCCATGAATGATCAAGGCAGGGATAGCAAATCTTTAGAGAGGAAAGTAAATTGAGGAGTTTTCCCAAGAATCACTTGAGAGGAAGTTAATGTTGGGGTTAATGTTGGGGGTGCCGTGCATCTTACCAACTGTCGCCACTTTCCCCTCTTCGGTGAGTTAAAATGTAAGTAAAAAGTTAAGTTCCTCTTTGTTTTCCAAAGGCTGTAATTAAAATACAAGTTCAAAGTAAGTTTCCCTTTGGTTTTCCAAAGAAAGTAATTAAAATGTAAGTTCAAAGTAAGTTCCCCTTTGGTTCCCAGAGCAAGTCTGCAGCTTTGGAAAACCAGGAGCTTGCAAAGAATGAATGCTGCTTGAAATAAAAAAGCACTGGATGGGTCCCTTTTCTGTCCTGTACTTGGCTTCTGTGACTGCTGTGATTCCTGCCTCAGTGGAATGGGGTTATGTTTTCACAGGGTAAATATTAGGTCAAGCTTTACACATATTATCTCCATACTCACCAAGCTCCGAGCCCTGTGCCAAGCCTCTAGGCTCCCGGTCCCTGTGCTTGGCAGGATGCAGAAGCCTGGCCTCGAGGAGCTTGGTCTATCAGGGAAGACATCAAATGGAATGAACAGTAATGCTAAAGGCACGATTGCTTTGGTGGGTAGCACATGATGCCATGGACAGGTGCGTCCGACTTCATTTGCAGGGAGGTGGGTCTGGGCAGGCTTTCCAGAACTGACATTGGGTCAGAGAGCTGAAGGTTGGGAAGGGTTTGGCCTGAAGGTTTGCTATGAGCAAGGATCCTAAGGGAACAGTGTTCTAGAGAGGGAGAACAGTATGTGCAAAGGCCAGAAAGGGAGGAGGTTGGGGTATGCAACCTGGCAACAGGAACTTAAGGGAATTCAGTCTGGACAGAGCCCAGAATGCTTGGAGGAAACAGCAAGATACGAGAGACAGACAGTGGCTGGTCCTGGGTGGTCTTGAACTCATCCTTAGGAGTTCAGAGTATCTTAAGAGGGGAGCTCTCGATGGATCCTGCCCAGAGGGAGGGTAAACAGTTTAGGTTGTTGTAGGGTCAGGAGAGATTTGCTGGTGGCCTGGACTGGGTAGTGACAGTGGGGGAGGAGCAGTGGAGGGAATTGTGAGGTGGAATGGACGGAACACGGTGACCGTTTGGCTGACAGGGATGAGAGGGCTCTGAGAGGTTGGGAGGACCTGCGGATTTCAGGATTCGGATTCTGATGCTGTTCCCTGACGAGGTAGAGGACCTGACAGAAGAGCAAGTTTGGCAAGGAAGAGGCTGCCTTCAGGTGTAAACATACAGAGTGTCTCCAGTGTCTTCACTACCCTAAAAATCCTCTTGAGTTCCAACTCTTCCTCCTCCCTAAAGCCCTGGCAACCCCTGATCTTTTTACTCTTTCCATAGTTTTGTCTTTTCTAGAACATTCCAGAACATTCTAGAACTGTGTGTTGAAAGCACACAGTATGTAGTTCTTTCAGATTAGCTTCTTTCACTTAGTAATGTGTGTTTAAGGCCCCTCCATGTCTCCTCATGGCCTGACAGCTCATTTCTCTTTAGCGCTGAACCATATTCCGTTGAACAGATATAACACCGACATGATGAAGTTTGGCAGAGAAGACAGAACCAAGGCTACTGCTAGGGAAGAAGGTAGACTCTGTCATGGGAAGGGTTTTGCGGGGTTGTGTTTTTGTTTGTTTGTTTAATTATTTTTTTTTAATTTTTTTTAACGTTTATTTTATTTTTGAGACAGAGAGAGACAGAGCATGAACGGGGGAGGGGCAGAGAGAGAGGGAGACACAGAATCAGAAGCAGGCTCCAGGCTCTCAGCCATCAGCCCAGAGCCCGACGCGGGGCTCGAACTCACGGACCGTGAGATCGTGACCTGAGCCGAAGTCGGACGCTTAACTGACTGAGCCACCCAGGCGCCCCTGTTTAATTATTTTTAAGGTTGAGAAGAACTCAAACGTGTCGAAGTGTTGATGGTAGGGAGCCAGAGAAAGGGAGACACCCAGGAGGTCAAAGTCTTGGAGGAGGTGGGAGGGAATCGTGCCCAAAGCGTTGGAAGGAAAAGGTGGATTTGCTTCTAGTAGGAGAGGGGTTCCTCCTCCATAGTGGGAGGGAGCACAGGAAGGATGGGCAAGGAGACTGGGAACGTTGAGGGGGTGACATTGAGAAGTCCTCATTTCTCTGACCGTCTGATGCCAGTGAGGGGGAAGTGGAGGGATTAGAGGTTTAGGGGAGAAGGTTGTGGTCATATACAAGTATTGGGTATTATGATCTGGTGCTATGGCTATACCTGAACATGACACAGTATTTATAGGATGTGCGTAACCACACGTGTATAGAAGGCACCCTCATCGTGCATATGTGTGGGGTGCAAATTGCAGGCTGTGCGTAAGTTTTATCGAGTCCTGTGGAGTTTGGCAGTGCTCTGGACTGTGGTGTGGTAGAGGGGAATGCTATGGGGCTATAAAGGTATCCTGTTTCCTAGCAGACTTGGAAAAGCAGAAAGCAGGCCACAGGATAGATAGCAGACGGGGTAGGCTTCTTGACTTTTTCATTTGAAAAACATCTCCTTTCCAGTTAAAGCTGTGAGTTAGGGGCTCCTGGGTGGCTCATATGGTTAAGCGTCTGACTCTTAGTTTCGGCTCAGGTCATGATCTCACAGTTTGTGGGTTCAAGCCCCACATTGGGCTGTGCACTGACAGTGTGGAGCCTGCTTGGGATTCTCTGCCCCTCCCCCGGTTGTGTGTGCTCTCTCTCTCTCAAAATAAATAAATAAACTTTAAGAAAAACCTGTGAGTTAGTATAACCTTATTTAATAATGCTGTCAGAGTGTTAGGTTTCTTTAATACCTCAGCGTGAATTTAATTATGTAACAAGACGCCTGTGGTAATAGGCCTGTTAACGGATGTTTGGGAGAGATGGCCTGGGATGAAGGACAGGCAGCACGAGGGCTCCTGTGTCTGTGCCAGGGTGAGGATACAGAAGAAATAGTCAGAAAGGAAAGACAGAAGTTGGTGAAGATAACTTTAGAGTTCTGCCCTGGGTCCTGGCAGAGCTGAACTGACCATAAATATTCCTCCCGAAGAATTCTTCCACCTTCGTGAAGTTATCAGGGACAGATCGGAAGCTGGCAAAGTTCAGTTTTCCCAGCTCAAGTCGATGTCCTCAAGTATCTGCAGCCTCGGCGAATGAAGATCTATCTAGAAAGAAGGGGCTGGGAGTGAGACGACTTTCCTCATGCTCTTTATAGTTTACTTTCCGGAGAGTTTCCACGAACATGGACTCCTAGCCGGCCAGCCAGCCGTCTAGCCGTCCATCTGTCCGTCCATCTACTTAAACATCCCCTCCAGAGTTCCTCAGGTGAAATTTGAAACTGGCCCCTGTCCACGGAGCGCGGAGAGAGACCAGAGAGAGAGGCAGACTAGTCTAGGTTGGTAGGTGGCAGGTCTGAAATAAGCAAGGGAACTGACAAGCGAGGCTTGTCTTGGGTGCTGTGTGGTGAGTAGCTCTCTGCACCCGCCTGCCAGAATCTTAAAAGTTTGTACAGAGGTCGTAATGGGGCATGGTCATACACATCATCCAGATGCTCTCAACAGCACATTACTGTCTAAAGGCTGTGTTCTTGAAGTGGTTCCTGGTATGGGAACGTACCAGTGGGTATTCATTCCAAAGACAGGGGTGAGTCTGAGGAGCCTCCGCTTGCTGGGGTCCAGCTCTCGGGTCCACTGGTGGTCACCTTCTCTCGATGACCGCCATCCAGCGGCCAGGCCCTAGGATTCTCGCAGTGAACCGGAAAGATATGGCTCCTGCTTACGATCGATGGATGTGTATGTTGGAGGGCCTCGCCCAGTGTCTGACATGCAAAAATGACACCTTGTAAAAGTTGAATGTGGGATGCGAGGGCTATCTGGCTGTGACATCTGTCACCCTGTTGATCTCCAGGGTTGATGGGGCTGATCTGGCTGGCTAGGCAGGTGTCCCCTTCCTCCCTCACCGTGGCTCCATGTGCTTTCCTCCTCGAGGCGACACTGAGTCTAAGAGGATGACCTTCCCAGATGGGGGAGGGCTGCTCCTGGGTCAAGGGTCTATGAACAGCTGCACCGCCCTCCTAGAACCTCCAGACAAGCTCTCAAGGTCCATTTGTGGAACGTCGGGCAGTCAGGCTTCCAAGACTCCAGACACATCCCAGTGAGTCTCTGTGCATGGGGCAAGTCTGCCTTTCCAAACAAACAAACAAACAAACAAAACAGTTCAACGTTGTCTCCACAAATGCCAAGAGTTAGTGAATTCTGCACTTAGGTTGGTTTCAAATGTTAAAAAAAAAAAAAAAAAAAGATCAACTTTGGTCAAAACTTGAATGCAGATTGTCAGTGAAGAAATTTAAAATCCAAGTATGCTTATTCGTTAAGTATCATCAAAGAAGAGCTGGGAATTAAAATGGCTGGTTGGACAGGTCATTTAAAAAACAGACCTCTGGGGTGCCTGGGTGGCTCAGTCAGTTGAGCTCAGGTCATGATCTCACGGCTCATGGGTTCAAGCCCCGCGTCGGGCTCTGCGCTGACGGCTCGGAGCCTGGAGCCTGCTTCAGATTCTGTGTCTCTCTCTCTCTCTGCCCTTCCTGCTTGTGCTTTGTCTCTCTCTCTTTCTCTCTCTCAAAAATAAATAAACATTCCAAAAAAAGTAAGAAGAATTTATAAAAAGCAGACCTGCAAAGCAGGGTCAGGACCAGGGTACAAAATTTAAGAAGGTGCTCATCCTTGGGGATGTGCACTCTAGGCCCTGACTTCGGGCTGGCCGCCATTAACGGGGGAGGTCAGTCGTCATGGAAGATCAGGTATCGATGGGCATGTCGGCCGCCCTCCAGTCACCTGCAAAGCCGTCACTTGCTCTTCCCATGCTTCAAACCTGTCCCGAGCGCCCACCCTGGACTGGCCTGCGTTCTGTGCGCGATAGCAGCTGGTGGAGCTCATCCAGATGGGAGAGAGCTCTGCGCATCCTCGTCGGTCCTCGCCGCTCACACCGGGCTGCGGTGGGTGAGACCACCGGCTCAGAACCAGACCGTCCAGTCCAGACCCCAGCTGTGCTCCGTGCGGGGTCACCTCGGCCCCCCTGCGAAAAGTGGACAACACCAGTGACTAGGTCACAAGGTTCTTATGGAGGTGAGATGCGCTAAGAACTTAGGAGGCTATAATTTGTATCCGTTTCCTGGGGCTGCCGTCGTAAAGTACCACAGACGGGGTCCATAAAACAACAGACATTTATTCTCTCATGGTTCTGGGGGCTGCAGGTCCCAGTTTAACGTGTCCGTGGGGTCTTGCTCCAAAATCCTAAGGGTCTGCACTGTGGTTTACCTACAGGGGCCGCCCAAGCCTCCGGAGGGCATCCCTGTATGTGTCACCTGTCACGTCGGGCGCCGTTGGGTCTGCTGGAGCTCGTGGCCCGGGTGGCAGTGCCACCCATGCAGAACCTTCTCTTGCTCTGGGCCGAACTCAGAACGAGCAGCTTGGTGAAAGGGCTGGGGCGGCATTTCCCAGTGAGGGAGAGGTTGCCTCTGAAGCCCCAAGGGGCCCATTTAGGCGCCGTGCCTCCCTTCTGGTTTTAGGAGGGGCCCGATGGCACAACTTCTCCTCCCTTATGAAAAGACGTCTCAAGATGCCCCGCACTCCAGGGCCCCAGAACACTTCACGGGAAGGCCCCTCAGTGTGTGTCAGATTTCTCACCTTCTGACGTGCAAATTTCGTACCACGAAGTCTAGGGGAGTTGCGACTCCTTGTCCGCTAGGTCCAGGCGGCACGGCATCACCGGCGGGAGGGACGTGTGATCGAGAACCCTGTGAACTAAATGATGACAGAGGTACTGGAGAGTTGCTATGGCCCCTGGGGGGTAGGTCACTGAAGGTCTACTGCTGGCCTTGCCTGGTGGATTTTCTGGGCATTGAGAAAATTGCGTTTGCCAGATGAGGAACCTTTGTTCAGGTTAAGTGCCCCCCTATTGCAGTCCCTGTTCCGCCACACATACCTCATCTTGCTCAGATGCTGCAGCCTCCGTCATAGTGGCCTTCTGTCAGCTTTGTACAGAAAATCCCCTTGGCTCAGGTCCCCTTCCTGATCATCGGGGTGTTTGGTAATTAATGAGTGGCAGATTATTACTACAACTGATGTCCGTTCATTTCTTGCCTGAAGATACAATAATGAAAATGATTTTTAAAAATATCAACATTTCAGGGGTGCTTGGGTGGCTCAGTTGGTTAAGCGTCCCACTCTTGATTTCGGCTTGGGTCATGATCGCATAGTTCGTAAGGTTGAGCCCCACGTCGAGCTCTGTGCTGACAGTGCGGAGCCTGCCTGGGATTCTCTCTGCCTCTCTTGGAGCACCCCCCGCCCCCCACAGTAAATACACATTAAAAAAATAAAAATGTAAACATTTCAGCATTTAGACATTCAAAATTAGATCGTAATCTTTAAAACAGTCGCTTGATCCATCACAGCGTTCCCATTACTCAAAACATTTCTGAAGGTCTGGCATCTGCAGAACACTCTAGAACATCTTCAGTGGTGACAAGCCTTCATTCTTCTAAGGTGGATCCGGTTTGGGGTAAATACCTAGAGTGATTTGGAATCAAATCTGACAATTATGAGTAATGACATTCGATACAAATAGGAAATGGAAGACGACATCTGACAACAGATGGAGTATTTTTTTTTTCTTGGTATGACTTGTAAAGTAGTTTTACATTTTACGATATAATCCTTTTCCTACTTTTGCATCCTTAAAAATACGCTTTTATGGTGTACCCACGTCCTACGGATGGAAACTCTTCAACAAAGCTGTGTAAAATACCAATGTCCATTCCCTGCGTATCTGCGAAGAGTAAGGCACTAGTCATGGGCTCCTCGAGGAGATAATTATTGCCCAGGTGCTTGTGGCCCTAAAGGGGAGGAGTTTGGTAACTACGTAGATATTAGTAAGCCGCAGCACTCGATGGGCTAATCGGGGTGTGGGTAGTCTCCTGGGGGTGTGTGTGGCTTTTCCTTTGCCCATCCTGCTGTTCTTAGAAAGCTCTGCTCTCTGGCTGCTTTCACCAGGGTTACGGAAGTCAGAGTTCTCAATTTTCCCTCTCGCTGTTGAGTGCAGAAAAGATGCTAAGGGCAGGCACGCCAGTGTTAAGAATGCCTTTGTGAACCTGGTGTGCTCTTAGGTAGTTGTCTGAGGTTTACGGTGACAGATAAGAAAGAGACAACAGGTTTTGATATAAATGCAGTTATTTTTAGATTATGTCATTGCTCTGATCTCAGCTCACTGGAAGTATGTTCTGAAATGAATGTTCTTAAAAAGGAAGGTGGGTCAGATGCCACGGGCTTGACCAGGGCTGGTCCTCGAAACATACAAGGGTGCCCTGAGATATTTGGAGAAACAGTGCCCATAGCGAGGGAAAGTTGCCAGGAACTAAGATGGTCATGGCCTCTCAACGTCACAGCCTGTGCAGAGCTGGAAATGGTGTGGAGTCCTTGGCTTATTCTTGCTGCCACCCAAGCTTGAGTTGGTAGGTTTTTAACAGCTATATTCTAAGTTTTATGAAAAAATGTTATTTCAGATCAGCTGCTGATTCGGACTTGAGAGGCCTGGGAGGGATCGGAAGGGAATTCTCGTTTTCAGTCAATATAAAAACTATTAAGGGTAAATAACTGTGGATCGTGCCAAGAGACATTAAGGATACAATCTGTCTTACATAGAGATTAAGTGACATCTAATAGTTTAAAGAGATTTCATTACTGCTTCTAATCGAAATAAATGGTCTGATGAGCTCTAAAAACCTTACTCTTAGGTTTCCATAAGGTTATAAATACAAACAGAATAAGACCTACTTTATTTGGAACACATTCAAAACATAAGGAAAAGAATTGGTATGTATTTTTTGTTTACCCAAATCAGAAGGAACAGCTGTTCCAAATTTTAAGGCGTTTTCCCTAGAATCTGTCATAACTTTTATAATAAGACTAGAGGTATGTCTACTGTATTTAACCCCCAGGGTGTATAATTTTTTAACACCCCACTTCTGTTTGACAAAATTATCTTAAGTAATAGTCATGGGATAGTATATAGTAATGATTTTCTTGATTTCTTCTTTAGTTTTAAAGCAATTAACAATTAAAATACGGAACACATTTTAATTTTAAAATATTCAAACTTGGGGAGCCCAGGTGGCTCAGTCGGTATAGGATCCAACTCTTGATTTTGACTCACGTATTGATCTCACGTTTCGTGAGTTTAAATAAACTGAAAAAAAAAACCACAAAGTATTCAAACTTAACAAACATTTTATCTATGAAATAAAACTTGCACTTAACCAGACTGAAGTATTATGCTTTGCAATTTGTGCTGTCTCACTGTTTTGAATTTTCTTTTTAAAAAACAATTTTTTTAAATGTTGGTTTATTTCTGAGACGGAGACAGAGCATGAGTGGGGGAGGGGCAGAGAGAGAGAGGGAGACACAGAAGCTGAAGCAGGCTCCGGGCTCTGAGCTGTCAGCACGGAGTCCGATGTGGGGCTCGAACTCACAAGCCGTGAGATCATGACTTACGCCAAAGTCAATCGCCCAACCGACTGAGCCACCCAGGCGCCCCTGTTTTGAATTTTCAACACAAGAACTCTAAGTGGTCACATAAGACAAATAGAATTGAAACAATTCAAGTTGTTTTTTTTTTTATTTTTTATTTTGTTTTTATAAATCGTGGTTCCTATCACTGTTTATTTCAAATATCCTGTTTAATTTAGGAATATATAATAGCATAAGAGACACGTGTCACCAACCCACAGACTTGTACTTATTCTAGAAAAGGACTCTTGTGAACCAAGTCTGTGGGTTGGTGCCAGCTGTATCACCGGGAGTTCTCGGAGTTAACTGTCATGTAGAACACGGTGCTCATTGAAAGGACAGGTCATAAAAAGATGCTAATTGGAAGTGAATATACATACCATTAAAACTGAACAGTAAGTAATTGCAGCAGCTACAGTAAGTAATTTAGACCAAAGACTTTTTCAGGGAGAAGTGTTAGACCACTAACATTGTTTAGAATTGTCTGTAGGGCATGTTTATAATTAAAAGGTTTATTTTGTTTTTAGGTACCTTTCTATTGCCTACAACTGAGGCGAACCCTTTCCTCTGCCCTGCCTGGGAGACATTAAGCAATGTGATCATTTTAGTTTAAGAGAAGCTGTTTCTTCTGTAAAGTCGTGCTGGCACCTCTCACCGGGTTATAGTGTGAATGAAATAGGATAATATTTATGAAGTTGTTTTTTAAGTTCTAGGAGGACTTTACAGACTTAAGGTGTGTTTATGGATAGTGGATAAGTCATTATGTTTATCATAACATTTTGAAAGCATTTCTGATTGAAAATTAATCATCCTGAACCGAGAAAATTTGGAGAACACTGAAGCAGATCAGGAAGAAATTTAAAACAGTCTACATTGCAATTTCTAATGATACAGTGTATCTCTTTAAAAGTCATTTATATATAAGAATATTTGTTTTGTACATGTGCACAAATTTCGTGTTACACTGTTAATGGATAAGGGTCAGGCTGTTCCTGTATCTCAGATATCATTTGAAAAATGATTTTTATACTAAGTAGTCTCTCTGAGTTTAATACCATAATTTATAATCATTTCTTATTGGGTTGAAACCTTACCCATATTATTATTGATTGTTACAACTTTTTGTCATTTGAGGATGGCATGTTTGAGAAAGAGTATTTCGTTCTTTGAATTAGATTTCTTAGATTACCAGTTTACATAATTTTGTATTTATGGCTTTTAATATTTATAATTATGTACTGCCGGTTCATGGTGCTTGCCTGTTTTTTTCTTCCCCTGTGGTCTCAGACTACTCCCAGTTGCTTCGCAAGAACTTTTTATATATAAAGGAAAACAATCATTATTGCATAGTGGTTTATAGAGCTATTTCCCAGAATGGTGGTTTACCTTAGAATTTTATGTTTTTTTTTTCCGTATGCCACCAAAATTAAAACTCTTATGTATTCTAATTTGCCAATAATTTTAGTATTTTTTTTTCAGACTGGTGGAATATAGAAGGTACAAACTCAGATATAATTGAATTTGAATTTTTTTTTTACCATTTACTTCGACAAGTCATTTAATCTTTCTAAATCTGAGTTGTCTCATCTATAAAATAGGTATAATATTATCTACTTCTTAACCTTATGATTATGAAGCTATTCTCTGTATGAAGACCTTAAATAGTTAGTTCACATCCTTACCATTCTATTGAAACTAAGTATTCTTTTCATAATTTCAAAAAGCTCTTTAAATCATAGCAACATGTATAATATTTTTGCCTGCTATAACCATTGAGAATATTTTGCTGAATTGATCATTTGCTTTTTAGGTTTTCCTTTTTTTTTTTTTTTTTAGGTAGAGAATATATATAGTTAATCTCTATCTTTGTGATCACTTTTACCCTTATAAACCCCTTCTCAAGTCCAAAATAAGTTCATATTTACTTACATCTCCCATTATTCCTTTTGTTTGTTCATTTAATTTCTACATTTCACTCTCTCATCCATCTGAAGTTTATTTTGGTGCATGATATAAAGTATAAATATGATAAGGTAAAGCTCTGATGTTATATGTAATCATACATACATGACAATTTTATCGTGCACCTTATAGGAATTCTAGCTTTCATTTCTGTGTTCTTGTCTTGTTCCAAATTTTAATGGAAATGCTGCAGACATTTTGCAATTATTCTGCCACTGGTTCTCATTGTAAGATTCTCCTCATAATGTTAAAAATTATTTTCATTTTTCTAATTTGTGGGAATTTTTATTGGCAATGGATATTGGATTCTATTAAATATATTTTCAACAATTTAAAAATAATCGACAGTGCTTTTCTTACTGGGCTTAATGTTGTGATGTAGTATTACGTTAATAGATTTTTTCAATATTAAACCATGCTTACATCATTGAGGTGAAGTCAATAATGAAGCAATGTCTTCTGAAGCAACCTGAGCTTGGGAGGAGGAATTATGTTCTTACTCCCAGTTTGTGATGACATTTTTTTACATTGCGTATCTTTTCTCTCATGAATAATGCTTGACATTCACCTTCAGTTTGCTAACCCCTTCGACAGTTACCGTCATGACATTATTACAGTTGACTTTGTGCCAATGGCTTTGTGGAAGTCACAGTGGTGAGACGTGGGGCTAGGCCTGCAGCCTGTGGCTCAGAAGGCAATGGCTGCATAGTTGTGGGTAACTACTTATTTTTCTGGTTTGTGCAGACATTTTGTGTTTGAACCACAGAGCAGAAACTCTGAGGAGGGTAGAGTCGGGTTGAACTTGAATCCCTGTTGATTTTACTGTTTTCTGAGAATTCTCCCTCTTGTCCACCCACTGCACCCCCAACCCTCACAGGGCACCTGCTCTCTTCCTGCCCCCCGCCCCCAGGCCTTTTGGTGGAAAATACAAGGGGCTGCTTGCCAGATGCCATGTTAAATTGAAAACCCTTATAAAGGAAATTGATGTGGCATTCGTTTTAATTTGGGTCTTTGATTTTGCATAGAAACAACAGCCCAATGTGTAACAAAGATACAATTGGAAGACGCAGTAAGAATAAGAAATATTGTATCGAGTCCTTGATTTACATCTCAACATTTCTTGACTGGTCAAATAGAATGACTTCCTTAAAAGGTCGTTGAGGCAAGAATTAACAATGGAGTACACGAATGTTATGTTTCTGGAGAAAATACCTCTATCAGGTGCTGAATCCGGCGGGGTTTGCAGAAATCAGCTGGGTTTGCAGAGAAGGACGCACCCAGCTCTTCCCAAGCTAGCCGTCAATCAGGCAATAAAGATATAACCACTTTCAAGTAACCATGTATCAACACAGAATGGAACACTGCTGTGTCATGAAATGCTCCTCTGGGAAATTCTTGATTGGCAAAAGTAGTGCTGCATTAAGCAGGGGCAATATTTTCATGGCCAGAAAGTAATAAAGCTCTAGATAATCTTTATGAAGAGAAAATATTTTACATAAGGAACCGCCACCCAGCCAGAAGACTTGCTTCCTACGGTAGATCCCGTTAAGGTGAAAAGGAGCTCTACCTAAATGTGAAAGAAAAAAACCTGGTAATTTGATAAGTTGTTAATTGCATCCAACGTTGGTGCTCTAGTCACTGTCATTCATAAGTCATCTGAAGAAAAGGTGGTATATTAGTTGCTATCTGGGATCACCCAGATCCACCGTGTCTCTGGCTTCATTAGGTTTATACAGTAGGAGAAAATTCAAGATAGGCACATTGCATCCATTAGAGATTAAAGTTGTGCCAGAGGGTATGCAAAGTAATTTTACTCCTTTGAGATGTACTTCATGACCGAGAGGTGGTGGGGAGTTGGAGTTAGGTTGGTGGCGTTAACTTTGAGTTTTATTGCGGTGTCATTTTTTAAATCAGAGTTTTTCCTGCCACGTCTTGGCACAGCAATTTGGGCCAGTGTATTTATCTCCGTTAACATGACCCCTTATATGGATATACTTACCTTGAAAATGGTGGTGAACTGAATCCTCTGATCGTTTTCTGATCGCTTATTAAAGCAGTGGGACAGTAATATGCTTCAACTGTTGAGCCATATCAGTCTCGCTCTCTGACAGGAAGTATGACATTCTGTGTCACCCCCAATATTGCTATTTGGGGATGAACGTGCTCAATTATATTAAATGCGATTTGTGGGGAAGGAGGGAGAGTGATGTTGTTCTTCTGAAAGCAGGCAAATTGAAAAAGCAAGAGCCCCTAGGGTAGTGAACTCAACCCATATTCTAAAAACCTTTCCCCTGTGCTTTGATTTCATTAATTGTGAAAATTCGATTTATTCTTAATCCAACCATATGGCCATTAGTTACGGATATTTTGACTTTACTCTTCACATCTGGAGGGGACTTCTCTTCTTACTTGAACCTCCTCCCTTTTTCTCCCCGTGGAGTTTAGAAAGCTAAAATATCATTTTCCGTCCTACCTAGAGTTACTGTTTCAGTCAGACTCGCACAAATTAGGATAAGCTTCTTGCTCTTGGTAACTTTTTCAGATAGAACATAAGGAACCAGTTTTGACGTATGCAGAATAATAACAATATCTGATAATGGTCAATATATATTGTTTGTTGAGTGCTTTCCCATATTGTTTCATTCAATCCTCATAATAAGCCTCTGTGGTAATGTTTTTGTCATCTCTGTTTTATAGATGAAGGAAATGAGGCTCAAAGGGTTTACATAACTTGTCCAAAGTCACCCAGTTAGCAGATCTTCTTTGGAAACCAGGTGTGCTCACCCCAGAGCCCATGATCATCTTTGCTGTGAAGTTCTGCCTCAAACCCTGCTTTTGGGATTTGTCAGCTGCCTTTCAGTTGGTGAAAAGCAGGTGTGAGGTAGGGACTGGGAATGTCTTGAGATTTTCACGTTTACTTAAAAAAATATAGGGCGCCTGGGTGGCTCAGTCGGGTTAAGCATCCGACTTCAGCTCAGGTCACGATCTCGCGGTCCGTGAGTTCAAGCCCTGCGTCGGGCTCTGGGCTGATGGCTCGGAGCCTGGAGCCTGCTTCTGATTCTGTGTCTCCCTCTCTCTCTGACCCTCCCCCGTTCATGCTCTGTCTCTGTCTCAAAAATAAATGAACTTAAAAGAAAAAAAAATTAAAAAAATGTTTTTAAAAATATAATAGCATGCTAATTAGTGTAGATTTCAAGGACGTTAAGGGTAGAATGAGCCCATAATTTGTATTTGATTTAAGTCAAAGAGAATTCCTTCATTCTTTGAACACGTATTACAAATACTCATCAACAGAAGGAGACAAGAAAGTAAGTCATACGTAAATTAAATCGCACGAATTTGGTGAAAAAAAAAAAATAGCTCCTGTTCAACTTGAGGATCTAATGTCTTGTCCCATATTCTATCGTCTGACAAAGTGATTAGCAAACATTAACTGTGTTTGAATCCCAACTGTGTCCCAAAGTACAAACAAATATTGGTTCTCTTTGGTTTAGCCCTTTAGGAACTTTCACCATGATAATGTCTTTGCTAGATCCATACCTTGCAACTTAGTTTATGGTATCTTCTTAAGATCAGAGGCATTCCTTCTTTTAGATAGAGGGGAGAATAATATGGGAACTGGGCATTTATTTTATTGTACTTTATTTTATTTTTAAATATTTAAAGGTTTTTAAAAAAATGTTCTTAATTTATGTTTAGAGGGAGAGAGGGAGAAGGAGCGTGAGTGGAAGAGGGGCAGAGAGAGGGAGAGAGAGAGAACCTCAAGAAGGCTCCACACTGTCAGTGCAGAGCCCGACGTGGGGCTCAAACTCACGAACCATTGACATCATGACCTGAGCTGAAATCAAGAGTTAGATGCTTAACCGACTGAGCCGCCCAGACACCCCTGGGAACCAGACATTTAAGCAAATGATTCTTTCATAGAATCCTTCTAGAAGTTAATTGGAGTTGCTTTTGTAGCCTCCAGCAGCTTTTAAATATCCGTAATGGCATTTTCGGTGTTTGAGGTAAGATTTGGTAACAGTTGAAAGTCATTTTGGTAAATGAGTTAGGTAGTATGTAGTCCTATTTTTAGTACCACATCCCATTCAAATAAAAAACGAAAAAAAAAATGTGATTACAAAGTGATAAGGCTAGTTTTCTTAGAAATGGACACTTCCAAGGGGAAATGGTTCATTAATATCTTGATCATGTATGTAGTTCTGTTGTAATAATAATAATAATAGTCTCCGAACAAAAATTATTCTTTAAAAAAATTTTTTTTAGTGTTTATTTATTTTTGAGAGAGTGTGAGTGGGGAGGGATAGAGAGATGGAGACACAGAATCCGAAACAGGCTCCAGGCTCTGGGCTGTTAGCGCAGAGCCTGACATGGGGCTCGAACCCACGAACTGTGAGATCATGACCTGAGCCAAAGTTGGACGCTTAACCTACTGAGCCACCCAGGCGCCCCCCAACGAAAAGCGCTTTTAAAGATACTTTTTTAGCATTCAAGTTTTGATTTGTTTGCTTGAAAGATCTACTTACCCCTTTGTAATAAGTATCCCCTTTGAATGGTCTTATTTTGCTATCAAAATTAAGAATAAATATTAGAAATTCAGTGACTAGCAAATATAAATCTGAGGAAACAGGCTCTCTCCCTAGACCTTAGTTGGGAAAGGGGGAGTGAACCTGCTCTGAAGAATTAGTTGCCATACTGTACAGTTCCAATAAGACTGAGACCCATGCTACATCTATGAACATCATGTGTGTTTAATGGAAATATGTCTAGGATATTTTCAGATCATCTGAGTGTGAACAAAAGAGTCACATCCTGATTAGTGACTTCATTGCGTAGGAAGAGAGGAAAGGGGAGTTTCAAAATAACAAGAAAGTGTTTGGTTATACTATAATTTTCTATGGAACCAACACTTCCTGTAGGATTATCGTTTTACATGATATGGAACTCTATAAATCTCCTTTCACATAGGGTGTAGAAAGCCATAAGAAGACATTGCTCTTTAACTTTGAGAAAAGGATGAATAACCTACAACATTATGCCCTTTTTCACTCCATCGGAGACCTGAGGCCTAAAGGCAACCACGTGATCTAAAGGAGAGAAGGGACAGAGCCTTCTGTCTTTGGCAGAGCCCAAGTGAGGGAGGGTTGGCAACCATTAAAGAAAATATGAGGAAAACAACTAAAATTTTTGTGAATTTTTAAAGGCCAAGTGTGGGCTGGCATGATAATTTCAAATATTCAGGGACCCCAGACGCACAGAAGATCTGTATCCACTTGTCAGCTCTTTGCCCACAGGCCTCCATTAGATGCTCACGAGAAACATTAGAAACATTAGAACTGGAGCAGGAAGCCAGAGAGAGCCCCTCGGTGGCACAGGCTGGCGGAGAATGATCAGCTACCTTTGGGAGGTAGGCACAGAATCCACTAGTGTCCCAGGACTTCTATCAGAGGACATAGAGGCTGTCATAGAGGGAGGGCCGGAAACCTGCCCAAACACCTGGATCTGGGCAAAGATGGACAGTTGTTGGGATAGGAATAGAAAATATGCTCTTGCCCTCTGCGAGAGCTAGACACTGCACTGACACTAGATAAATGTTATCTGTGCCAGGGGAGGGGTGGGAAATCCCTTGTGCCAGAACTGATACTACACAATGGTCCACCATAACTGGGTAGACCCAACAGCCACCAACGGTACCAGGTTGAGTTTGACTGTTATCCATGCTTGAAAGAAGTAGGAATGCTGAGAAAGCCATACAGCTAAAGCTTAGGTACACAAGGTCTATCAAAGACAGAGGCTGCAGCAGGAGATTAAAGAAAACTCCTTTGACTCCACTATGAGACTTCCATGGAATAGCAAGTCTAAAGCTGGGGAAGGACGTGGGCACAGAGAGGCCCCCTCTGTGATGTAAGCGTGGAGGAGGAACGCTGAGAAAAATCCTCTGTCACTCCAGGCTTCACATGAAATGCAAGGTGGCTGGAATGCACTGCTAGAGGAATTCACGGCCTTTGCTGAACTGAAGAGTACTATAGCAACCACCACATACAAAGCTACCTCAACTACTCTTATTTTGACTTACCCGCTTCCGGAAATAGCTTCACAGCAGAAGAGATATGCCCATTCTAGAAGTAAACTCAGTTTCCTTCAGTCTTGGCTGTTCATTTACATACAATGTTATGCATTTAATAAAAAAAAAAAAATTACAAGACCTGCAAATGAAAAAGGAAAAAAAAAAAAAAAAAATTGACCTACCAAGAGAAAAAGCAGTCAATAGAACTAGACCCAGAAATGGCTCGGATGTTGAAACTGCCAGGTAGAAACTTAAACAATGGCTCTGAATTATTAAAAATCTATCATACTAATGTAAGATGTCAATAATAAGGGAAATTGAGGGAAGGATTATCAGGGAATCCTCTGTACTGTCTTTTCAGCTAACTCCAAAACTGTTTTTGAAAAATAAAGTTTATTAAAAATTACACTGTCAAGGGATACATTTAAAATGTATTGTTAAGGGAAGAAAAGGTCAAGACAATGACTGGGAGAAAGAATTTGCAAAGCACAAAACTGGTAAAGAACTGCAAACTAAAATCTATAAAGAACTCTTACAATTTACTAATAAGAAGAAAGCCAATTCACCAGGAAAATGGACATTTGGACCTTCGTCAAAGAAGATCTATGGATTTTAGTTGTGCATATGACACTCAACATCATTAGTCATTAGAGAAAAGTAAATTAAAACCACAATAAGACATCATTAGAATGGATATTAGAATTAAAAAGCCTGTTAAATCAAATATATAACAAAGACTTGCTGTGTAGATACGTAGCAGCTTTACTTAAAACAGCCCCAAACTGGAAACTACTCAAACCTCTTTACTTGTGAATGGAAAAAGATAGTCAAATATCCATACTATGAAATCCTATTGAACAAAAAAGGAACCAATCACTGATACTTACCTAATGTGGATAAACCTCAAAAGCATTATGCAAAAGGAAAGAAGCCAGACACAAAAGAATACATTGAGTTTGTCTCCACTTATATGATATTCTAGAAAAGACAAAACTATGGTGACCGTCGCAGACAATCAGTGATTGCTATGGATTAGGCTAGAGAGGGGACTGACTACAGACTGCCTATACAATCTTGATTATGGTTATGGTTATGTGACTATACATTTGCCAACTCTTTGAGCTGAATAGATAAAAACGGCAAATTATTGTGTTCAAATTATATCAACAAACCCATCCAAAAAAATGCTGTGAAATTCCAGAAGGCCATGTAGTAGGTTCTCAGAAAATGATTTAAAATGGGATTTTAAAAATGTGGGCAATGTCTGATAACGATGTGCTCTCTGAGTGGCCTTGAGTTAAGTACCTTCTTAATACCTAATTTTCCTTGTCTATGAAATGAGATACCAGTCCTACAGATCTTGGTTGATTTTTGTGTGTGTGTGTGTGAGCATTCATTAGATAGTACACATAAAGGGCTTAGAAAAATTCCCAGAACATAGTAAGTCCTCAAATAATGCTCTCCGTGAGGATGTTGAGGCTGCTTTAGCTTCTTTTTATTTATTTATTTATTTCAATTTTTAAATTTTGTTTTATTTTATTTTATTTTTATTTTATTTTTTATTTTTTAAAATTTACATCCAAATTAGTTAGCATATAGTGCAACAATGATTTCAGGAGTATATTCCTTAATGCCCCTTACCCATTTAGCCCATCCCCCCTCCCACAACCCCTCCAGCAACCCTCCGTTTGTTCTCCATATTTATGAGTCTCTTCTGTTTTGTCCCCCTCCCTGTTTTTATATTATTTTTGTCTGCCTTCCCTTATGTTCCTCTGTTTTGTCTCTTAAAGTCTTCATATGAGTGAAGCCATATGATTTTTGTCTTTCTCTGACTAATTTCACTTAGCATAATACCCTCCGGTTCCATCCACGTGGTTGCAAATGGCAAGATTTCATTCTTTTTGATTTCCAAGTAATACTCCCGTGTGTGTGTGTGTGTGTGTGTGTGTGTGTACACACCACATCTTCTTTTTCCATTCATCCATCGATGGACATTTGGGCTCTTTCCATACTTTGGCTATTGTGGATGGTGCTGCTATAAACATGGGGGTGCATGAGTCCCTTCAAAACAGCACACCTGTATCCCGTGGGTAAATGCCTAGTAGTGCAATTTTTTGAGGAACCTGCATACTGTTTTCCAGAGTAGCTGCACCAGCGTGCGTTCCCAGAGGCAGCTTTAGCTTCTATATGTGAAAGTGGTTGGAGCTCCACTTGTTGTTGACGGCCTGATCTAAGAACTTAGATGAATGTTGCTGTTTTGCCATTGTATGGGATCATTTTTGTGTTCCTTCAGAGTTTTGTTTTGTTTTGTTGAGTACTTTCTGTATGTCAGACATTGGGTTGAGTGGTAGAATTATCTCGAAGAGTCAGGCTTGGTCTGTGCCCTCCAGGAACTTACTGTGAAAACAGACCAATCAGTAGGGGATTACAGTGCATTGACTGTGGTAAGCAGCATGAGTAGGCGTGGGAGCCTGTTATGGGAGTCTGTGGAATAGGTATCTAATCTGGAGGGGAGAAAGATTTTATGGGGGAGGTGATGATATGGCTGAACCCTAAGGAGTATGCGTTGGAGGCAAATTGGCCATCAGTTTGGCCTATTTGGGAGCAGGAGTACATTTTTTAAAGTCCCTGGAACACTAAAACAAAACAAAAAAGGCCCTCTAAATCTGTGTAAATAGTATTTGATCTTTCAATCAACTGATACACAAAGTACAGGTAGCTAGAGGTTCCAAGGAATAGGATTCCAACTTTTTCCCATTTGTGACTTGGCATTGTCGTTAGTCACAGTGGAAAGGTCAAACTTAAAACACGGCCATCAACCTCCTAAAGACAGCCCTTAAGATTTTAATTGAGGTGTGAACCATGGTGGTTGGTTCTTACGAGGCAGAATCAGCCAATGCCTGTCTGTGTCACAGTCTGAGGAAGAGAGAAACGTCTGCCAGCCTAGGTTCGAGGGAAGCACTGGGAACCGTCAGTGTCCCTGAATGTGCTACACAAATTCTGCTGCTTGGCAGAATCTGTCTGTTGATATGGTTGTCTACAGGTAGAAAAACACAACCCAGAAAGCCAGGGTGCCTTCTGGAAAGCTAGATGGTTTCATGATGACGATAAGACATCAGTCTCTAAACCAATATAAGTTCCCAACAAGCAGATACAGGTCCAACCTTCTGGCTGTTATCCTTGGATATACCACAGAGACTGCACCTGGCCGCTTTTTGACATTTTCATTCATGTCACCTCGACACCACACTCTTCAAATGACCTGCTAGAAATGAATTCCTGGGGCAGAGTTCAAGCGTGATGATGCGGACTTGTTGCAATTCATCTGAAAAGCACGAACAGTTGTAGGGGGAATGAGGACCAGTGTTTTGCAGAGAAAGCATTGGAAACCTAGAAATGTTTCGGCTTGGATTTGGTGAGTTTCATATTTTTGTTTAGTTCTGTGCCTTAGCGTATTACTGATTATTCTTCATTAATATAATTAATTACCTTCAGCAAATATTTATTGAGCACAGAGGGTAGGTGTCATGTGGGGAATTCAGAGATAACTCAAGTATAATTATGTCCTCGTGGAATTTATAATCTGGAGGGAGATCTGTGTCAGTGTCAGTATCTGTTCTAGTCACGTGCACACACATGCACACACACACGCACACACATATATATTCACAAATCCATACATAATAAATATACAATTAAGCACGTATATATAACATTTCAATATAATGTGAATGCCAGCGTGAAATATAAATAGAATTCTCTAGGAGCACCAAAGTGAGAACTGTTCCTAGTGGTTGGGGATTTGGAGGAACTTTGGAGAACAGCCGGGGTGGGAAGGATAGGTAGGATTTCACAAGGCAGAGCCAAGAGGTAGACTAGGAACCGGAAGTGGAGGGAAGATGATTGTTCTACAAGGATCTTACGTATCTTTATAAACTTTGGTATATTCAGCACCTGTTGCAAGTATTTGTTGAATGAACACAGGAGATGGTGTGAGCAAAGTCTCAGAGTAGAGAAAGTATATGATATGGATTGGTGAGTGGTCCGTCGTCGGTGCTGGCAGGTTGGGGGCCGGTTATATGGTGCCAGGTGAAGCATAGGGTTGGGCTGAGTTGTTGAGACACTCTTCTGTCATGCCAGGGGATTAGGATTTATTCCACTGACTGGAACCCGTCGGATATATTTGACCTGGATATATTTGACGGATACATTTGACGTCGGATAATATTGACCTATTTAAATACTTAAACCTATTTATTTTACAAATCTCCTTTTGACTCAAACATTCCTTGATTTCTTCCCCATTCTCTCCTCAGGAGTTCTCAATCTCTTTTTCACAGACACCCCATTTATTGTGTCCCACTCTGCCCTCCATCTTCTGGCTTTGGCTTAAAAATCTTTGGTACAAAGGGGCGCCTGGGTGGCTCAGTCGGTTGAGCGTCCGACTTCAGCTCAGGTCACGATCTTGCGGTCCGTGAGTTCGAGCCCCGCGTCGGGCTCTGGGCTGATGGCTCAGAGCCTGGAGCCTGCTTCCGATTCTGTGTCTCCCTCTCTCTCTGCCCCTCCCCCGTTCATGCTCTGTCTCACTCTGTCTCAAAAATAAAATAAAAAAAACATTAAAAAAAAAATCTTTGGTACAAGTGGCTCCAATGGCAGTTGAATTTCCTGCTCATATTGGTCAAAAGCATGTAACTCAGGAACAGGGACTCCCTGCAAGGGTTGGATGTGGATTTGATTGCTGACCGTATTAATTTGCTAGGGCTGCCATAACAAAATACCATAGCCTGGGTGGCTTAAGCAATAGAAATTTATTTTCTCACAGTTCTGGAGGCAGGAAATCTGAGATCAACGTGTCAGCAGACTTGGTTTCTTGACATTTCCCTCCTCAGTTATGGATGAGCATTTTCTCGCCACGTGCTCACATGGTGGCCCCTTAATCTGTGCAGTCTGTGTTCTAATCTCCTCATTTCTTCTTATAAGGATTCTGGACGTAGTGTATTAAGACCCACTCCTATGAGCTCGTTTTACCCTAAGTATCTATTTAGAGACGGTATCTCCAATACAGCTTTAAACTGGGTGTTTAAAATAATCAAGTTAGGGGCACCTGTGTGGCTCAGTCAAGGTTAGGTGTCTGACTATTGATTTCCGTTCAGGTCATGATCTCGCAGTTCATGAGATCGAGCTCCCCCTGTCAGGCTCTATGCTGACAGCACAGAACCCGAGCAGGATTTTCTCTCCCTCTCTCTGTCTCTGCCCCTCCCCCTCGCATGCTTGTGCATGTATGCACTCTCTCTCTCTCTCTCTCTCTCAAAATAAAGAAAATAAACTTAAAAAATATAAAAGAATCAAGTTAGTAAGAAAATTTTATTAGAGATGGGTTGAGAGGACATTAAAAAATATATACAGTTGGGATATTTCAGTATTTTTTCTTCTTGTGTTTTTTCTTTTTTTCTTTAAAGTGGATTGGTCTTTACATATACGGGGAAGATATTTTTCTGATATTGAGGTTCTGTTAAAAAAAAAAACTGCAAACAGAACTGTCAAACGTAAGTTTTGCTGCAGGAAGGGAAATATTTGTTGTTTGTGGTTGAGAGTTCTCTTTAGTAAGAACCATAGAGTTTTAATTCTACGTAGCGGTGATATGGATAGGAACCACATTGATATTAGCGGAGGCATGTTTTTTGGCAACACAGTGACTTCCTCCCCTGGTGTGTGCACATGCACACGCACGCTCGCATGCACACGCACACGCACACACACACACAATTGACTTGTTGGCCTTTCCCTGGGAGCAGAGCCTACACGCAGTGTGCGGGAGGCAGGTGCAGACAGCTTTCTGTAAGTCATAGGGCATGTCAAGGCTCAGTTCCTTTGCAGAGAAGTACAAAGCGAAGCCACCCACGGTGCCCTCTGGGGCCAACCGACTCCTTCCTTAGCTGACATCCTACCTGCCATATAGCTCCGGCCCCTGCCTCCTCAGCCACCACTGGCTTGTGGTTTTGTTTTTAAATCTTTCTGGTGGTTATTGAGGATTGTGTAATTAACTTAATAAAGCAGAACAACCAGTGAGATGCAAACCTTGCAGACAAAGGACTTGCTGTAAGTGCAGAGGATGACCAAGTGGGAGGGAGAGAGTAGGTGTGCAAAGCGTTTGGGTGGAGGTGAGGTCTTAGGGAGACTCAGGCCCGGTCAGTGGTTCCCAAACTCTGGGAGCAGCGTCGCGTTCTGGGTTCTGAGCCCTGGGCGTTTTGCCTAATCAGCCTTCTTTGCAATTTCTGCTGTTTGATGTCTTAATCTGTTATTCTGAGAACTACGAAGTCATGGTGCACAGATCCAAGTTAATCCAAGTTAACCTCCGAACTTGGCCTACTTTCATTTGGAATTACAATTTATTTAAAATTGTAAACTGTCTTGACTACAGCACGTTAAATAGTGCTCTGTTTATAAAACATAGGCCTTTTTCTTTTCCTACTGTAGATCCTTTTTGGCTTGAGAAGTCTATACAAGAAAACCAGAATATATAGTTCAATTATCCCAGACATTTAAACTTTCAGGGATTTAAAAATAATAGTTTACTTTCTTTGTTTCTTTCCCTCCTTTTCTCTCTCTCTCTCTCTCTCTCTCTCTCTGTCTCTCTTTTCAATTTTAGAGATCAAAGAGATTCTTCAGAGTCTAAAATGCTCAATTCATTTTGTTCCATTGTCTTAGAAAAATACTTTAATCTTGTTTATGTGGATAAAGTTGAGTCCACATGCGAAAGCTACACCAAAGTCATAATAGTCGGTTACGCTTATGTAAATTGTAGATGTGAATATGGCCAAGCATTTAAAATATTTTGTCTGGGGGCGCCTGGGTGGCTCAGTCGGTTCAGCGGCCGACTTCGGCTCAGGTCATGATCTCGCGGTCCGTGAGTTCGAGGCCCGCGTCGGGCTCTGTGCTGACCGCTCAGAGCCTGGAGCCTGTTTCGGATTCTGTGTCTCCTTCTCTCTGCCCCTCCCCCGTTCATGCTCTGTCTCTCTCTGTCTCAAAAATAAATAAATGTTAAAAAAAAAATAAATAAATAAGTAAACGTTAAAAAAAATTTAAATAAAATATTTTGCCTGAAATTGCAGTAGGTGATTGTAATTTTAGATTATTGGCAAGATAATTGCTGTTTTAAGTCTCGTTAGTTCCTTAAGACGCGAAGGCGGGCCCATGTCTCACTCATCCGTTTAGCCCCAAGGCCAGAGGATACCATGCCTGGTGCCTGGCAGGCTCCCAGTGTGTGTCACACTGAATGGAATGTGTACTAATAGGGCACTTGCCTTCATTTTCATCTTGCTCGTTAGCGTGAGCAAACATATCAACCAACGTTCACGTCACAGATATACTCATTATTATCATACATGTTGGCTCCTAATGTAAGAGTTCAGCCCAGGGGCGCCTGGGTGGCTCAGTCGGTTAAGCCTCGGACTTTGGCTCAGGTCTGATCTCATGGCTCAGCTCAAGCGTTCAAGCCCCACGTCGGGCTCTGTGTCGACAGCTCAGAGCCTGGAACCTGCTTTGGACTCTGTGTCTCCCTCTCTCTCTCTGCTCCTGCCCCATTCACGCTCGTACGTGTGGTCTCTCTCTCTCTCTCTCTCTCTCTCTCTCAATAAAGAAAAAAACAAAACAAACAAAAAAAAAACATTGAGAAAAAATTATGAGTGCAGCCCAAACCATCAAAAGTATTCTGTGGGAATCAGGTGGAGATATAGAATTCACAATAAGGGGTATTATAAACTTTATTGTGCAATATACATCCTTTATATCAGTAAAATAATAAATGTATGAACATGTATATGTGCATATATCCCCCCCACCCCCTGCCCTCGGTCTCCCAGAAAGCCAGTTTCCAAATATTTTGCAGTGCCCCACTGAGGAGGCCTTATTATAGTTACATCTAGGACTTGGGATAGTAAAGGTTAACTTCAGTTAATTATTAACTCCTAAACTGAGATTTGAAGGCACGGTCTTATTTTTTTCTCCATGCTCAATGCACCTACAGTAAGAGTCTGCCCCCCCCCCCCCCCGCCCCGGAATGGTCAGGCCTTGGGCAGAGGAGGAGTCTAGCAGTGCTTCCAGAAGGTTGTCACATTCATAGCTCAGACTCCAATGTAGGAGCCCAGATCAGTCCACTGGAGCTGGGTTGTATGGAGGTGAAGCTTAGAAAATTGAGGGCATATGCAGTTAGGTAAAAGTCCTGGGAAAAGCCCCAGTAAGAAGCCCTGAGGCTTCCTGCCTTATGCTCAAGCAAACAAAGCATTTAAGAGATCAGGCAAGCTCTCAGATTGAGATGGGAAGATAGCAGGATTCTCAAGAACATCAGTGGTGGCAACAGCCTGTGAGGGAGTCACTGTGAATCCAGCAGAAGGAAGAGCCCTGTATTACAGAAACAGAAGCAACCGAGTGGGGGTGGGGTACGTGGAGAAAAGAAAAAGAAAGAAAGAAAGAAAGAAAGAAAGAAAGAAAGAAAGAAAGAAAGAAAGAAAGAGAGGGATTGATTGATTTTAAGAAATTGGCTCCCACAGCTGTGGGGCTGGCAAGTCTGAAATCTGCAGAGCAGGCCAGCAGGCTGGAGGCCCAGGGAGGAGGTGATATTGTCGGTTTGACTGGGACTGGTGCCCAGAGGGACAATTCCTTCCTTCTTCCTTCTTTGCTCTTTAGCTCTTCAACTGATTAGATAAGGCCCACCCATATTGTGCAGGATAATCTGCTTTATTCACAATGTACTAATTTAAATGTCTAAAAAATATCTTCACGGCATCCTCGAGATTGTGTTTTTGTGTGTTTGTTTATGTTTGAGAGAGAGAGAGAGAGAAAGAGTGAGTGGGGTAAGGGCAGAGAGAAAGAGGGAGACCCGGAATCCAAAACAGGCTCCAGAACCTGAGCTGTCAGCACAGAGCCTGACGTGGGGCTTGAACTCACGAACCTGAGCCGAAGTCGGATGCTTAACCGACTGAGCCACCCAGGTACGCCACCTCTAGATTGTGTTTGACCAAAGACTTGGGCACCATAGTCGAGACAGGTTGACACATAGAATCACTCATCACAAGCCCCAGTGCAGCTTCTGTTGTGGCTTAGACCGCGACAGAGGGCGAGGAGGGCAGCTCGCCTCCTCCCACACTGTGGAGACGGCCTTCTGCACCCAGAATGGAGGAGCAGAACCACAGGTGAGACGTGGCAGGGAGACCCCCGCTCGGCCACTGGCCGCTTTCATTTTCGGTCCTGAGGGAGAGGAGCCCTTTCACCTTTCCAGCCTGACTTTTCTGCTCTATAAAATGGGAGTGTCTGCAGAGACGTGCATGTCAGAGGCGAAAAGACTGGAGGTTTCTGTCTTTTGTTTCCTGTAGAAACTTTTTTTGAGGCAGAATCTCTCAAGGAGTCTCAAACTTGAAAACAGAGCTAGAAGGAGTTTGAATGACGGGGCAGGACGAGGAACGGGACCCAGCCTCCCCGCCGCAGCGGGGGCCAGAATCACTAATCGCTGCCATTCTCACCGTACTCTCTAATCCCGGTTTTTTAAACCAATGAACCAGCGTCCCAAGATCACAGAAGGACAGGAGCAGATTTGAGGTTACATTCCCTCTGTCCGCAAAATCCTTTCTCTCCACTGAAAGGTGTAGCTTACTGTTGTTTGTGAGTTCAGGCCCCAGCATTGGCCTCTGTGCTGACAGCTCGGAGCCTGCAGCCTGCTTTGGATTCTGTGTCTCCCTTTCTCTCTGCTCCTTGCCCGTTCACACACACACACACACACACACACACACACACACACTCTCTCTCTCTCTCTCTCTCTCTCTCTCTCTGATTTAAAAAAAAAATGTTTTTTTTAATAAACATTAAAAAAAAATAGAATCATGAACAGTTTTTTTGGATGCTTCAGCACTAAGATAGGGTCTCTGTTGATGAACTTCGAGTTGATGAGAAAAAGAAATTTGTGGAGTATTAAATGCATAAGTTCAAAGAGAGCTTAAGGCAGCAAAGATAGGAAATCAGGATGGTTGTTAAACGAAGACAGAATTTAGAATAAGGAGAGTGGGGGCACCTGGCTGGCTCAGTTCATAGAGCATGTGACTCTTGATCTCGGGGTCGTGAGTTTGAGCCCCCTTAAAAATAATCTTTAGAATGAGGAGGATGAATTCTTTCGGATGGGGTGCTCTGGGTGTTTCCAACAGAAAGGATGGGACTTGAGTCGGATGCAGATATGGGGAGGAAGGAGCAGCCAAGGCAGTCCTGGAGAGCATAAGATAGCAGGGTGATGCAGAGTGGGATTGGAGTGTTCAAAGGAACGAAGTCCTCTCTTTTTTTTTTTTTTTTTTTTTAACGTTTATTTATTTTTGAGACAGAGAGAGACAGAGCATGAACAGGGGAGGAGCAGAGAGAGAGGGAGACACAGAATCCGAAACAGGCTCCAGGCTCTGAGCAGTCAGCACAGAACCCAGACGCGGGGCTTGAACGCACGGACCGTGAGATCATGACCTGAGCCGAAGTCGGACGCTCAACCGACTGAGCCACCCAGGCGCCCCGAAGTCCTCTCTTTTTAAAGGTAGAAAAGGGATGTTTAAAATACAGATCCTTCAGGGAGATTACAGCCCTTAAGATGCCAGCGTACTGTGAATAGAAAATTAGAAGACATATAATTTATGAAAAGGCTCCCTATGGTGGCACAACCTGATTATAAGAAAATTGTTGGTTTTCCAGGGCGGTACCCTCCTTTGTGGACATCAGGCAAATTAGTAAGAGTCAACGGATAGAGAATTTGATTTTAATAGGATGATCGCACTACGTGCTCAGCCACATGATGTAAAATAGTAAACATTCTGTTTACATACATACATTCATATGAAGGCCAGTATTTATGGAATACGTATGAGGCCGTTATTAAATCATTAACCATTAAATTTACACAGGAAGTTATGTGCATAGTATTTTCACCGCTGCCCCCCCCCCAACAGCTCGTGGTCCATCCTGTGATCATTTCTTATTACGCACACAAATAATGTTGCCATTGTTACCCTTTTATGAATTTAGTGGCATCTCTTTATCATTTTTAGTAAGGAGGTTTTTTGCTGTTTGTTTGTTTTTTTAATGTTTATTTATTTATTTTTGAGAGAGAGAGAGATAGAGAGTGACCAGGGGAGGGACACAGAGAGAGGGAGACAGAGTCCCAAGCAGGCTCTGCACGGGCAGCATGGAGCCTGGCACGGGGCTCGAACTCACGAACTGTACAATCGTGACCTGAGCTGAAACCGAGAGTCACATGCGTAACTGAGCCACCCAGGCGCCTCTCATTTTTAGTAAGGAGATTAATGCTGATGCTGTGGAGGCTCACCCCTGTTGTACAGTGGGTGAGAGCTTCCTTAGGCATGGCAGTGATTCTGAAAGGGATGCACCAATTAATATTCTTTTTGTGGATGGCATATTCTATTTTATTTTTCTGTTCTTTTTTTTTTTTTTTTTTTTTGCATATTCTGGTTTGCTTGAGAAAGGTGAAGTCCTGAATGAATAAGAAACCATCCACATAGTTTTGCTTTAGATCTGACTCTCCAAATTTGGCGGTATAAAATCTTCTTACTTATGGCTTATGGTTTGAAGCAAACGCTTTCAAAATTAATTCTGAATAGCTGAAATTCTTTGGCAACAAAATAATTCTGAATACTAGTAGGAAATTTATGGATTTCAATTAGAGTTTGTAGGGTATCATAATTCCAGTTTTATATTCCATGCAGTTCAGTGTTTTGGATTTTTAATGGGGCCAGTGCAGTAATAATAAAAGTGATTCAAAATGCACCCAGTAATTACCGAGATTTGCTGTTGCCTTTGCATTAAAAATGACGATGATTTATGCTCAGTGAAATTGCAGTCTGTGGTTCTATTTAGGGCATTCTTGCTATTAAGTTGCTTATTAGTTATGGTCAGTGATTTAAAGCTTAAGACCTATATTAGAGGGCTGTAAAATTATTTATTCTTTAATAGATAATAGTAAATTTGAAACAGACGTTAGGTTAATTATAATCTTGTACATTAAAGAATATGTATTAGCCCTTTGTCACTTCCTAGGCCCTTTGAAATTCATTTCAAGTCAGTGGGGTAATGGGTGATGGGGTTGGAAGAGATGGGTGCCTTCACTTCTGCTTCCTGGTTTATAAATGGTTAACACCTTTCTGAGTGTTTGGGAAAGTGATTTTGACTCCTCATTGCCAGTCCTTCTCCCTGTTAAACAAATGCTAGTTTTTTTGTTTTAAACTTATTCTTGTTCTAGGTTGACATTGCTTAGATTGGTCTGGAAAGGGTCAGAGAGGTAGGCCCTTCTCTTGATTTGGGGGTGGGGTTGTGGGAGACTGAGCGGTAGTTAAGGATGAGCACACTTTCTTTTTACATTTTTTTTAATGTTTATTTGCTTTTGAGAGAGAGAGTGTGTGTGTGTTGGGGAGGGGCAGAGAGAGAGGGAGACACAGAATCCACAGCAGGCTCCAGGCTGTGAGCTGTCAGCACAGATCCTGACGCAGGGCTCCAACTCACAAACTGTGAGATCATGACCTGAGCCAAAGTCGTCGCTTAACCGACTGAGCCACCCAGGTGCCCCTGGCTGAGCACACTTTCATTTGGCATCGCAAGGAGTTTGTCATGGTTTCTATTGTTATTCCATCATTCCTGTTATTAATAGCTATTGTATATGTGTAAATTTACGTGTGTGTATACATATAGTATATTTACACATGGACACAAAAGATCAGGATTTATATGCTCCTCATTGTGGTTTTATGTAAGACAGAACTCACCCAGTGTAAATATCAGATGTGTCAGAATATGAATTTCTTGTTACAGTAATTAAATTTGATATTCAAATGCCTGTGCTAATGTTCTTGTGTAAATGCTTGGTTGTTGTACCAAATCAAGAAAAAGTCGAAGACGAAGAGACTCTGTCTAAACCTGTTAAATCGAATCCAATGAGAAAACGTGTGTGATTTATTCAGGGTGGGTTAAGACAGTAGTCTTCCCCTTAGCTGTGGTTTTGCCGTCTGCGGTTTGCGTCACCCACGGTTAATCAGGGTCTGGAAGCAGGCGATCCTCTTTCTGACGTAGCTTCACAAGGTCAGTAGCAACCTCGTGCTAGGTCACGGTGCCTACGTCGCTCACCTCGCTTCACCTCGTCACATAGGCAATTTATCATCTCACATCATCACAAGAAGAAGGGGGAGCTCGGTGGAATAAGGTGGTAAGAGAGAGGGAGCCCACATTCGTATCACAGATGGAGGGACTCCTGCATTTAGGAAGCTATGCTGTAATAAGAAAATATCCCTCCCCCCCAACTCTCAAAACCTTAATGTAACAAATACTTGTTTCTGGCTCCTGCAAAGTCCAGTGTGTGTTGGTGGAGACTTTCTTCCATCTAGTGACTCAGAGACCCAGGCTCCCTCCATCCAGCGACCTATCATCTCAACACATGGCCTCTTCAGGGACAAGAGAACTGGATATTGACTCATGATATTTTTTTAAAAGTATGGCCTGGGAATGACTTTGGTTATTTCTGCTTCCATCCCGTTAGCCAGAATGCCATCAGATGTCTCCCACCTACTTGTAGAGGAGCCTGAGAACTGTAGCCTTCCTTTGTGCCAAGGAAAAGGGGGGAACCAGGTGAATAAGCAGTGTCTCTGCTGCATTCTGTAAATGCTTTTGAACTCTTTGCATGCAAGCATGTGAATTTATAATTGGAGAAATGCCATAAAGGCATGACAAGGATAGCATGATCAACATGACACGACAACATCCTTCTCACTCCCACCCCATGTAGTAAGAATAGGAAAGAAAATCAGTTGGTTGTCTCCAAATCCCCATCACTTGTGGCTTGGAGCATTTCAGTTTATCTCAGTCCATCTATCTCTTTCCTTCCTTGAGAGTAGTTGGTGGTCCAGCCCAAGTGTAACATTGCAACTGGGCAGGTAAATGATACCGTGTTTCCCACTGGTCTGTCCCACCTTGGGTCCTGGTTTTCCATCACTGACCATCCTCCCCTTTCCCCCCAGAGAATTCCCTTCCTTTCATTAGAATTAATGGTGCACGTTTTGGAGGCGGGGAAGAGTCATTCAGCTGTTTAACAGAACACTTCCGTTGATAAATCTGGCTACATCTATTAGTTTTCTATTGCTGCATGACAAATTATCACAAGCTTAATGGCTAAAGATAACCCTCGTTTAGTATCTCAGAGTTCCGTAGGTCAACATTCTGGGCAGGCTGGACCGGGTCAGGGTCTTACAAGGCCAGTCAAGGGAGCAGCCAGCCTGAGCTCTTATCTGGAGGATTTGGGGGAGAATCTGTATCTAAGCTTAATTAAGTTATTGAGAGAATCCAGTTCCTTGCAGCTGTACGTCCAGGGTCCCCAGGTTTTTGCTGTTAGACCGGGCCACTCTGCATTCAGATGCTAACTGCATTTCTTCCCAAGTATCCTCTCCATCTTCAAGCCAGTGGTGGCGGGTTGGGTCAATCTCTCTGACTTCCTGTCTTCTAGTCAGAAAAACGCCATACTTTTAAAACACGAGGGTTAGATTAGGCACTGGAAGACACTGCAAGAATCTGCCTTTTGTCTGATAATGTAACCTAATCATAGGAACCTCTCACGCATTCACAGGTCCACCCATACTTGGAAGGGAGGGCGTTGGACAAAGGCATGGGTGTTGCCCAAGACAGTTTAGAAAGGAAGTTTTCATTTTTGCCCCAGACTACGGTTTTGAAAGGTAAGAGATCTTTCTACAACAAGAATTAGATGCCGGTAGGGTGGCTAGCGTTTGTGAGGAGAAAGGATGAATTTTCTTTCAAAGGCTTTGTGATATACAGAAAATACTTAAAAAGCAACTGAATTTAGGTAAGGGGCATATAAAAAGCTTCCTTGCTTGATTTTTAAATTAAGAACCATAATCACAAAACTGCATTTAATACATACAGCCAGAAGAACTATAGTAATGGCCAATTAAGGGAGAGATTTAGTGGGGAACGGGAGGTAGAGAGCACAGAAGGTAAAACTCATCCCAAGATCTTTAATAGAGGAACAATAGCCCTTATGGGATAATGCTGCTAACTGCTGCTGAAAACCATGTTGTGATTTTACCGAAGCGGTTTTGTAATTTTCTTACCTATTGCCTATTCAGGGAGAACATCACATACGGCTTGGCCCCCCACCTCTCACTTCCCTGTCACTGTTTTTGCTAGATTTACAGACAGGTTGTAATTTGAAATGATCTTGGTTATCTGCACGTCTAATTGTTTCTCTTCTTCATTCTGTACCCCTTCCCTAAAGCGTGCACCCCACGATGGCGGGGACCTCGGCTGCCTCACATTTTCACTGTAAGCCCTGTGGCTCGAACTGCCCTGTGCACGTGGTAGGGGCTCAGTGAATATTGATTGAATCAATAACCGAATGAAATGATTTGCCACCCTTTCCCCATTGGTCTGTGAAGCAGATGAAGTGAAGGAAGGGCCTGGAGGTTACGTTTGCTTTCCTCTAGAGGGAGGCCCCTCTGGCCTTTTCCCTCTTGGTCCTTTCATCCGACAGAATTCTGATGCTTTTTAACTGTTTATACAAAGCACTTGATGTCTCTGGTCACGAGGCTGGTAGATAAGTGCCTTGACCGTAAAATGCTCACTCACAGGAATACTTACTAATAAATTAGGTTGGACTTTATCTTGTCAGTGTAGGGCTAACCTAGCTATTTAAAATTGTTTTATTGTTAGGCGAGGTTGTTAAATCTGAAAAGAATATATTTTCTGGAAAATATAGATACCTTTCAGGTAACTTGAATATAAAGTTATAACCGCAATGTTTCCTTCAACTTTGCCCTGGAATGGGAATATGGAGAATTGATTGACGCCTGGTCCCAGCTCTGTCACGAACTTGTGCACAAGTCACTTCATTTGTGATTTCTGAGAACTGACCCATCTCAACATCTATAAAATGAAGAAATTTATGGCATAAGAAGTAGATGATTTCTAATGCTTCCCCCTGAGGAATCACCCACCACCTTTTTTTTTTTTTTTCCTCTCTCATTGGGAAAAGATCTGCTTTCTTTGAATGGGACTCAATACTTCTTTTTTTTTTTTGTTTTTATTTTTAAAGCTTCTATTCTTTTTTTTAAATGTTCTTTCACTTATTTTTAAGAGAGAGAGAGAGAACGGGAGGGCAGGGGAAGGGGAGAGAGAGAGAGACTCCCAAGCAAGCTCCACGCTGTATCAGCACAGAGCCGGGACGCGGGGCTCAATCTCGTGAACCATGAGATCGTGACCCGAGCTGAAATCAAGAGTCAGATGCTTAACTGACTGAGCCACCCAAGTGCCCTGGGACTTCACATTTCTAAATATTGGCTGGCCATGTGCCCATGGAAAAGTTGGTGCTATAAAAGAATTTCCACAGGATTCCCTGAAGTGATTTGTTCCTCCTACCCTTGGCTTTTCTTCCATGAAAGTGAAGGCATAGTGTGCTAGATTGTATTAATTACTCTACTCCACATCATCCTTCCTGCGTTGCCCGCCCCCATCACCCCACCGCCCCCCCCCCCCCCACCGCCCCCCTCCCCCGCCAGAGTATCATACATTCCAGCCCTGAACCGAGAATAGGTGTATGGCCTGTTTTGGTCAATGAAAGGTGAGTAGAAGGCGAATTTCTTGTAGGCAAAAGCTTGACAAAACTATGCATGGTCATAAATTTAACCTTTTCTCTCAAGTTATATTGACTGGCAATGTTCCTGTTGGAGACCATTTTGTCCCCTTTGGTCCTGGAGTGAAGAAAATGGCACAGAACCATAGCAGCCCCACAATGGACTTACAGCATGACTGAAAAACAAACCTTTGTTGTTGTAAGCCATTGACACTGTGGGGGCATTTGTTCCTGCAGCGTAACTGGCCCATCCTGACTGCTGCACATGCCTTGATGCTTGTGTATGCCAGTTCAAATCATCTTGGCCTTGGTTCATATTCCAGGCACTGCTAAACAAGCGCTTGTACACAGGCCTTAGCTAGCAGCACATAGGTGCAGGCTGACAGCTCGTAGGCATAAGCCCGTGCTTCTTGCTTCACGTCCAGGGGCTTCTCTGGCTTTGTCACGCATTCCTGTGGGAGCTAAGAACTCACATGTATAAACAGGAAGTGCAGGGAAATGAACACCCACGACGCAAAACCTTGACAAATGGGCAAGAAACTTGGAGGGATAAATGTTTCCCTCTTTCTTCTCTTACATGCACGGTTCTGAGATGCATTTCCCAAGGCTCCTCAGAAGGTCCTGCAGGATTGAAGGAACACATCAAGTGGCCAACTCCATCATGCATCCTCCTTTTGGCTTTCCTTCCTTTATTTCACTTTCCCTGGCCCTTACTTCTACTCTCTGGGATCGCGTTCCCAAATAAACTACACACACGCAAGCCTGTGTCTTAGGCTTTGGTGGGGGAGCAAGACTCCTCACCAGTCAGACCTTCATTTAGTCGAACCAGTCAGAACACTGGCTACCACCAGGGTGAATTATTTAAGTAATTCAGCACTGTAAAGGATTATACTGTGCATTGATACAAACTTGCAAAGCATGAACACTCTGTTACTCAGCCTGGAAGTTATTGTTAGATTTGCTGATCCAAAAACAAGATCGTCACCACCCCCCACACCCCACCCCTCACCCCCCACACCCCACCCCTCACCCCCCCCACCCCCCGGCCCCGATTAGTCTCTTACTATTTCTTACTATTATTAGTTCTCCTTCCGTCCTGGTGCCTTAACACCCAGGGCCATGATTTTTGAGAGTCAGTGATTTGTTGAATAGCATATTGTGAGGCAAATGTTCAAATATTAAAGCAAAATTGAGGTTTTGGGGTCTCCGTTGTTCTATGATGCCTTGTTACCCATCAGCCCGGTTGCCAGTCCCCCGACAGTGAGGTGTGGGACATTTGTCTGGCATCATGGGAAACATCACCTTGTTTAGGAATTGAATTGGCCAGGTTCCCATAGCATCTTGGCTCTGTTTCCTCTTCGCCTCCTCATTAGTCTGTTCCTTAGAAATCTTAAAATCGCAGCATGATAGAACCAGAGGGTATCTTGAAATCACCTAACCAAATGCCTTATTTCATAGGTCAGAAAACAAGTCCACAGAGGTTAAAGATAATGATCCATTTGGGGGGGTTGGGGAGAAGTTGAGGGGGATGCAATCCTGCCTGTTAAGAAGATACCATTCTTTTTTTTTTTTTTTTGACATAATTAAATTCTTGATTGTGAAGCTCTTAAATGAACCATGAAAATCTAAGCACTTACAATGCAAGTGTGATTTTTAACTAAGGCTTTTCCTCCCCCCAATCTGAATGTTAAGGTGGTGGATGCATAACTAATCTTAGCTGAATCTATATTAGGAAATCAGCAAGGTGTCTGTATTTAACTTTCATGATCTGTGAATATAATGTAGTGTTAAGTGGCATGATTTTGCACATTATATCCTAAAATAAAAACAACTCCTTTAAAGTGGTAGTAAAATACAGCAATGTGAAAGGTTATTTTACATTTGGTTTCAAAGGGAATGAGAAACAGACAAGAAGTCATTCTTAAACATGATTTCAGCCGATGGATATATCTATTTTAAATACTATTTTACCGGGTGGACAAAAGTCAGTTCTTAGAATCGTGTTCCGGGTCACATAGGAGAGAAATTCCTATCAACGGAAGGGGTGGGGGAGTTCTAAAATCCCTTGTTATCCTGGTTTTGAAGCTTCTGGAAAATATCCAATGCATTGAGCTTCTGTGTTTTTTGCTTGGGGAGGTTTCCATGGATCTGTATTAGTTCCATGAAATTTGGATCCATTCTATTATCTCTGGAAACAGTCTTGGTTCCTGCAGAAACTACGTGGGATTATCTGTTTCTCTGTTTAACGTCTTTGCTACGGTGGTTTGGATTCCTGAAGGAGTGAACAATGAAAAATTGTAAGGCCCAACTGTGGAAGATTGTGTGAAGAGTAAAGCAGGCTATTCTGAGTTAAGACATAAAAAATGTTGGCCTTTGGCTTCTTGAAATACTGCTCTAAAAAGTCTTGCCTGGCAAATGCTAACCAATGCAAGAATGTAGGGGCCACAAGGGTGACCCTGAGGTTGGGATTCTGGGGTTTGACTTTCATTTGGTTAACCCATCTTCATTTTAATACATTTGAATGTTCCCAAGAATGTGATTTTAGCTTCTGAGGATTCTGTCCCTCTGGCAAAGTTGCTCCTAATCCAAAGAAGACGGACCCTTGGGGAATAAGAGTCCTAGAACCTGTTTGGGTACCAAACATTCTCAGTTGGATATCCACATAAATAACCTGCTTTGCATACATTTATTCGAAGGTGTTCTTGGTCACTTTTAAAGCAGTATTTTTTTTTTTCTCAATCAAAGGGCAGGAGGAAAGTAAAAAAAGTATATATAACAGTAAAATTACTTTTTTATTCACATGCCCTGTGTGTGGGGGGGCCGTGGTTCTATGTTGTACTATGTTTTTAAAATAATTAAAGAGGTCTTTGTGCTTGAAGAAGCTGAGAACTATACTCCTATGGTACTTATGTTCTATAGGGCATGCTTCACAAAGCTAAATGAAATATTTAAAAGTTAATGGCTAGATAGTGCTTAAAGCATACACATTACTCATGATTTATTCTAATAACATTTGTGGATGACTAACTTAATGCTGCCGCACATCTATTATGTTTTTTTCCTGAAGATGTGCCTAAGTCTCTGTGCCTCCTAAGGCGGGGGGGGGGGGGGGGTTTATATCACTCAGTGACTGAACGAAGAAATAGAGTTCCATGCCTTTTATGGGGTAAGTGTTAGAAAAAAAACACCCAGACACTTATATGGGCTTACATTGTGCCCGATACTGTTCTAAATAGTCTAGAAATATTAGCCAGCTCATTTAATGCTCCTAATAACACTCTGAGATGTAGGTACTACTATTGTTCCCATTCTATAGATGAGAAACTGAGGCACAGAATGGTTAGATTAAGTGATTGCCCATGGCCACCCATCAGGAAGCAGTAAACCTAGGGTTTCATTTCAGATTGTGAGCCTGGATCTCTGGTCCTGCACTGCTTTCTGATGCTCCCCCCCCCCCCCCCCCCCCCC